>NW_027189568.1:0-143648 GCF_040958095.1 Procambarus clarkii | reverse complement strand
AAACCGCTCTAATCCGGCTGAAACGTCGATATATGCAATAAAAACCGAACTTCTCCCCTTTTCAATATCTTACTCAGTATTTTAAGGAGAAACAAATAGATGATTGAAAATGAAGTATTTAAGTTATTATCAAATCAATTATGTGTTTCCATAATTTTTATCGTATATATATGAATTAATACCCATAGACTGTAAATTCACAAAAACGTAGAAAACGGCAAAATATTGCCTAATTCGATGATATTTTGTTTAAGTCACATAAAGGAAAAGGGGATGATAACGTCAAAATATTGCTAAATTCGATGATTTTTCGTACGAAACAAAATGCAAGAAAACTTGCTTAAAATGCAATATTATGCGAAATTCTGAGATTTGAAGGCCAAATCACATATCGTGATACTACATGACATAGATTCGAAATATTGGTAAAAATGAATATATTTACGTAGTATCAAACTATATGAAAAACGTTAAAAAATCACTATTTAACCATATTTGAGGTTTTAACTTCAAATCATAGAGAGAGGTTTCGTATTATTTAGATCCAATAAAAGACATATGACAATGTTGTTTCCAATACAAATGATAAAAATCAATGTGTTTTCATTAGAATTAACTAAAATATTCTTGATTTTCCGTTTATATTACCGAGGGAAGATGTACACGTAAAACCGCTCTAATCCGGCTGAAACGTCGATATATGCAATAAAAACCGAACTTCTCCCCTTTTCAATATCTTACTCAGTATTTTAAGGAGAAACAAATAGATGATTGAAAATGAAGTATTTAAGTTATTATCAAATCAATTATGTGTTTCCATAATTTTTATCGTATATATATGAATTAATACCCATAGACTGTAAATTCACAAAAACGTAGAAAACGGCAAAATATTGCCTAATTCGATGATATTTTGTTTAAGTCACATAAAGGAAAAGGGGATGATAAACGTCAAAATATTGCTAAATTCGATGATTTTTCGTACAAAACAAAATGCAAGAAAACTTGCTTAAAATGCAATATTATGCGAAATTCTGAGATTTGAAGGCCAAATCACATATCGTGATACTACATGAAATAGAATCGAAATATTGGTAAAAATGAATATATTTACGTAATATCAAACTACATGAAAAACGTGAAAAAGTCAATATATAACCATATTTGAGGATTTTAACTTCAAATCATAGAGCGAGGTTTCGTATTATTTAGATCCAAGAAAACACATATGACAATGTTGTTTCCAATACAAATGATAAAAATCAATGTATTTTCATTAGTATTAATTAAAATGTTCCTGATTTTCCGTTTATATTACCGATGGAAGATGTACACGAAAATCGCTCTAGTCCGGCTGAAACGTCGATATATGCAATAAAAACCGAACTTCTCCTCTTTTCAATATCTTACTCAGTATTTTAACTAGAAACAAATAGTTGATTGAAAATGAAGTATTTAAGGTTATTATCTAATCAATTATGTGTTTGCGTCGTTTTTATCGTATATATAATGAATTAATACCCATAGACTGAAAATTCACAAAAACGTGGAAAAACGGCAAAGTATTGCCTAATTCGATGATATTTTGTTTAAATCAAATAAAGGAAAAGGGGATGATAAACGTCAAAATATTGCTAAATTCGATGATTTTTCGTACGAAACAAAATGCAAGAAAACTTGCTTAAAATGCAATATTATGCGAAATTCTGAGATTTGAAGGCCAAATCACATATCGTGATACGAGTTGAAATAGTATCGAAATATTGGTAAAAATGAATATATTTACGTAATATCAAACTACATGAAAAAAGTGAAAAAAGTCAATATTTAACCATATTTGAGGATTTTAACTTCAAATCATAGAGCGAGGTTTCGTATTATTTAGATCCAAGAATAGACATATGACAATGTTGTTTCCAATACAAATGATAAAAATCAATGTGTTTTCATTAGAATTAACTAAAATGTTCCTGATTTTCCGTTTATATTACCGAGGGAAGATGTACACGTAAAACCGCTCTAATCCGGCTGAAACGTCGATATATGCAATAAAAACCGAACTTCTCCCCTTTTCAATATCTTACTCAGTATTTTAACGAGAAACAAATAGATGATTGAAAATGAAGTATTTAAGTTATTATCTAATCAATTATGTGTTTGCATCAATTTTATCGTATATATATGAATTAATACCCATAGACTGTAAATTCACAAAAACGTAGAAAACGGCAAAATATTGCCTAATTCGATGATATTTTGTTTAAGTCACATAAAGGAAAAGGGGATGATAAGTGTCAAAATATTGCTAAATTCGATGATTTTTCGTACGAAAGAAAAGACAAGAAAACTTGCTTAAAATGCAATATTATGCGAATTTCTGAGATTTGAAGGCCAAATCACATATCGTGATACTACATGAAATAGAATCGAAATATTGGTAAAAAATGAATATATTTAAGTAGTATCAAACTACATGAAAAACGTGAAAAAAGTCACTATTTAACCATATTTGAGGATTTTAACTTCAAATCATAGAGCGAGGTTTCGTATTATTTAGATCCAAGAAAAGACATATGACAATGTTGTTTCCAATACAAATGATAAAAATCAATGTGTTTTCATTATAATTAACTAAAATGTTCTTGATTTTCCGTTTATATTACCGAGGGAAGATGTACATGTAAAACTGCTCTAATCCGGCTGAAACGTCGATATATGCTATAAAAACTGAACTTCTCCCCTTTTCAATATCTTACTCAGTATTTTAACGAGAAACAAATAAATGATTGAAAATGAAGTATTTAAGTTATTATCAAATCAATTATGTGTTTCCATCAATTTTATCGTATATATATGAATTAATACCCATAGACTGTAAATTCACAAAAACGTAGAAAACGGCAAAATATTGCCTAATTCGATGATATTTTGTTTAAGTCACATAAAGGAAAAGGGGGATGATAAACGTCATAATATTGCTAAATTCGATGATTTTTCGTACGAAACAAAATGCAAAAAAACTTGCTTAAAATGCAATATTATGCGAAATTCTGAGATTTGAAGGCCAAATCACATATAGTGATACTACATGAAATAGAATCGAAATATTGGTAAAAATGAATATATTTACGTAATATCAAACTACATGAAAAACGTGAAAAAGTCAATATTTAACCATATTTGACGATTTTAACTTCAAATCATAGAGCGAGGTTTCGTATTATTTAGATCCAAGAAAAGACATATGACAATGTTGTTTCCAATACAAATGATAAAAATCAATGTATTTTCATTAGTATTAATTAAAATGTTCCTGATTTTCCGTTTATATTACCGATGGAAGATGTACACGAAAATCGCTCTATTCCGGCTGAAACGTCGATATATGCAATAAAAACAGAACTTCTCCCCTTTTCAATATCTTACTCAGTATTTTAACGAGAAACAAATAGTTGATTGAAAATGAAGTATTTAAGGTTATTATCTAATGTATTATGTGTTTGCGTCATTTTTATCGTATATATAATGAATTATTACCCATAGACTGAAAATTCACAAAAACGTGAAAAAACGGCAAAATATTGCCTAATTCGATGATACTTTGTTTAAATCAAATAAAGGAAAAGGGGATGATAAACGTCAAAATATTGCTAAATTCGATGATTTTTCGTACGAAACAAAATGCAAGAAAACTTGCTTAAAATGCAATATTATGCGAAATTCTGAGATTTGAAGGCCAAATCACATATCGTGATACTACATGAAATAGAATCGAAATATTGGTAAAAATGAATATATTTACGTAATATCAAACTACATGAAAAACGTGAAAAAGTCAATATTTAACCATATTTGAGGATTTTAACTTCAAATCATAGAGCGAGGTTTCGTATTATTTAGATCCAAGAAAAGACATATGACAATGTTGTTTCCAATACAAATGATAAAAATCAATATATTTTCATTACTATTAACTAAAATGTTCCTGATTTTCCGTTTATATTACCGATGGAAGATGTACACGAAAATCGCTCTATTCCGGCTGAAACGTCGATATATGCAATAAAAACAGAACTTCTCCTCTTTTCAATATCTTACTCAGTATTTTAACGAGAAACAAATAGTTGATTGAAAATGAAGTATTTAAGGTTAATATCTAATGTATTATGTGTTTGCGTAATTTTTATCGTATATATAATGAATTAATACCCATAGACTGAAAATTCACAAAAACGTGGAAAAACGGCAAAATATTGCCTAATTCGATGATATTTTGTTTAAATCAAATAAAGGAAAAGGGGATGATAAACGTCAAAATATTGCTAAATTCGATGATATATCGTACGAAACAAAATGCAAGAAAACTTGCTTAAAATGCAATATTATGCGAAATTCTGAGATTTGAAGGCCAAATCACATATCGTGATACGACATGAAATAGTATCGAAATATTGGTAAAAATGAATATATTTACGTAATACCAAACTACATGAAAAAAGTGAAAAAAGTCAATATTTACCCATATTTGAGGATTTTAACTTCAAATCATAGAGCGAGGTTTCGTATTATTTAGATCCAAGAATAGACATATGACAATGTTGTTTCCAATACAAATGATAAAAATCAATATATTTTCATTAGTATTAACTAAAATGTTCCTGATTTTCCGTTTATATTACCGATGGAAGATGTACACGAAAATCGCTCTATTCCGGCTGAAACGTCGATATATGCAATAAAAACAGAACTTCTCCCCTTTTCAATATAATACTCAGTATTTTAACGAGAAACAAATAGTTGATTGAAAATGAAGTATTTAAGGTTATTATCTAATGTATTATGTGTTTGCGTCATTTTTATCGTATATATAATGAATGAATACCCATAGACTGAAAATTCACAAAAACGTGGAAAAACGGCAAAATATTGCCTAATTCGATGATATTTTGTTTAAATCAAATAAAGGAAAAGGGGATGATAAACGCCAAATATTGCTAAATTCGATGATTTTTCGTACGAAACAAAATGCAAGAAACCTTGCTTAAAATGCAATATTATGCGAAATTCTGAGATTTGAAGGCCAAATCACATATCGTGATACGACATGAAAGAGTATCGAAATATTGGTAAAAATGAATATATTTACGTAATATCAAACTACATGAAAAAAGTGAAAAAAGTCAATATTTAACCATATTTGAGGATTTTAACTTCAAATCATAGAGCGAGGTTTCGTATTATTTAGATCCAAGAATAGACATATGACAATGTTGTTTCCAATACAAATGATAAAAATCAATGTGTTTTCATTAGAATTAACTAAAATGTTCCTGATTTTCCGTTTATATTACCGAGGGAAGATGTACACGTAAAACCGCTCTATTCCGGCTGAAACGTCGATATATGCAATAAAAACCGAACTTCTCCCCTTCTCATTATCTTACTTAGTATTTTAACGAGAAACAAATAGATGATTGAAAATGAAGTATTTAAGTTATTATCAAATCAATTATGTGTTTTCATCATTTTTATCGTATATATATGAATTAATACCCATAGACTGTAAATTCACAAAAACGTAGAAAACGGCAAAATATTGCCTAATTCGATGATATTTTGTTGAAGTCACATAAAAGAAAAGGGGATGATAAACGTCAAAATATTGCTAAAATCGATGATTTTTCGTACGAAACAAAATGCAAGAAAACTTGCTTAAAATGCAATATTATGCGAAATTCTGAGATTTGAAGGCAAAATCACATATCGTGATACTACATGAAATAGAATCGAAATATTGGTAAAAATGAATATATTTACGTAATATCAAACTACATGAAAAACGTGAAAAAGTCAATATTTAACCGTATTTGAGTATTTTAACTTCAAATCATAGAGCGAGGTTTCGTATTATTTAGATCCAAGAAAAGACATATGACAATGTTGTTTCCAATACAAATTATAAAAATCAATGTGTTTTCATTAGAATTAACTAAAATGTTCCTGATTTTCCGTTTATATTACCGAGGGAAGATGTACACGTAAAACCGCTCTAATCCGGCTGGAACGTCGATATATGCAATAAAAACCGAACTTCTCCCCTTTTCATTATTTTACTCAGTATTTTAACGAGAAACAAATAGATGATTGAAAATGAAGTATTTAAGGTTATTATCTAATCAATTATGTGTTTGCATCATTTTTATCGTATATATATGAATTAATACCCATAGACTGAAAATTCACAAAAACGTGGAAAACGGCAAAATATTGCCTAATTCGATGATATTTTGTTTAAGTCACATAAAGGAAAAGGGGATGATAAACGTCAAAATATTGCTAAATTCGATGATTTTTCGTACGAAACAAAAGGCAAGAAAATTGCTTAAAATGCAATATTATGCGAAATTCTGAGATTTGAAGGCCAAATCACATATCGTGATACTACATGAAATAGAATCGAAATATTGGTAAAAATGAATGTATTTACGTAGTATCAAACTACATGAAAAACTTGAAAAAAAGTCACTATTTAACCATATTTGAGGATTTTAACTTCAAATCATAGAGCGAGGTTTCGTATTATTTAGATCCAAGAAAAGACATATGACAATGTTGTTTCCAATACAAATGATAAAAATCAATGTATTTTCATTAGTATTAACTAAAATGTTCCTGATTTTCCATTTATATTAACGATGGAAGATGTACACGAAAATCGCTCTATTCCGGCTGAAACGTCGATATATGCAATAAAAACAGAACTTCTCCCCTTTTCAATATCTTACTCAGTATTTTAACGAGAAACAAATAGTTGATTGAAAATGAAGTATTTAAGGTTATTATCTAATGTATTATGTGTTTGCGTCATTTTTATCGTATATATAATGAATGAATACCCATAGACTGAAAATTCACAAAAACGTGGAAAAACGGCAAAATATTGCCTAATTCGATGATATTTTGTTTAAATCAAATAAAGGAAAAGGGGATGATAAACGCCAAATATTGCTAAACTCGATGATTTTTCGTACGAAACAAAATGCAAGAAAACTTGCTTAAAATGCAATATTATGCGAAATTCTGAGATTTGAAGGCCAAATCACATATCGTGATACGACATGAAAGAGTATCGAAATATTGGTAAAAATGAATATATTTACGTAATATCAAACTACATGAAAAAAGTAAAAAAAGTCAATATTTAACCATATTTGAGGATTTTAACTTCAAATCATAGAGCGAAGTTTCGTATTATTTAGATCCAAGAATAGACATATGACAATGTTGTTTCCAATACAAATGATAAAAATCAATGTGTTTTCATTAGAATTAACAAAAATGTTCCTGATTTTCCGTTTCTATTACCGAGGGAAGATGTACACGTAAAACCGCTCTAATCCGGCTGAAACGTCGATATATGCAATAAAAACCGAACTTCTCCTCTTTTCATTATCTTACTCAGAATTTTAACGAGAAACAAATAGATGATTGAAAATGAAGTATTTAAGTTATTATCAAATCAATTATGTGTTTCCATCATTTTTATCGTATATATGTGAATTAATACCCATAGACTGTAAATTCACAAAAACGTAGAAAACGGCAAAATATTGCCTAATTCGATGATATTTTGTTTAAGTCACATAAAGGAAAAGGGGATGATAAACGTCAAAATATTGCTAAAATCGATGATTTTTCGTACGAAACAAAATGCAAGAAAACTTGCTTAAAATGCAATATTATGCGAAATTCTGAGATTTGAAGGCAAAATCACATATCGTGATACTACATGAAATAGAATCGAAATATTGGTAAAAATGAATATATTTACGTAATATCAAACTACATGAAAAACGTGAAAAAGTCAATATTTAACCATATTTGAGGATTTTAACTTCAAATCATAGAGCGAGGTTTCGTATTATTTAGATCCAAGAAAAGACATATGACAATGTTGTTTCCAATACAAATGATAAAAATCAATATATTTTCATTACTATTAACTAAAATGTTCCTGATTTTCCGTTTATATTACCGATGGAAGATGTACACGAAAATCGCTCTATTCCGGCTGAAACGTCGATATATGCAATAAAAACAGAACTTCTCCTCTTTTCAATATCTTACTCAGTATTTTAACGAGAAACAAATAGTTGATTGAAAATGAAGTATTTAAGGTTAATATCTAATGTATTATGTGTTTGCGTCATTTTTATCGTATATATAATGAATTAATACCCATAGACTGAAAATTCACAAAAACGTGGAAAAACGGCAAAATATTGCCTAATTCGATGATATTTTGTTTAAATCAAATAAAGGAAAAGGGGATGATAAACGTCAAAATATTGCTAAATTCGATGATATATCGTACGAAACAAAATGCAAGAAAACTTGCTTAAAATGCAATATTATGCGAAATTCTGAGATTTGAAGGCCAAATCACATATCGTGATACGACATGAAATAGTATCGAAATATTGGTAAAAATGAATATATTTACGTAATACCAAACAACATGAAAAAAGTGAAAAAAGTCAATATTTAACCATATTTGAGGATTTTAACTTCAAATCATAGAGCGAGGTTTCGTATTATTTAGATCCAAGAATAGACATATGACAATGTTGTTTCCAATACAAATGATAAAAATCAATGTATTTTCATTAGTATTAACTAAAATGTTCCTGATTTTCCGTTTATATTACCGATGGAAGATGTACACGAAAATCGCTCTATTCCGACTGAAACGTCGATATATGCAATAAAAACAGAACTGCTCCCCTTTTCAATATAATACTCAGTATTTTAACGAGAAACAAATAGTTGATTGAAAATGAAGTATTTAAGGTTATTATCTAATGTATTATGTGTTTGCGTCATTTTTATCGTATATATAATGAATGAATACCCATAGACTGAAAATTCACAAAAACGTGGAAAAACGGCAAAATATTGCCTAATTCGATGATATTTTGTTTAAATCAAATAAAGGAAAAGGGGATGATAAACGCCAAATATTGCTAAATTCGATGATTTTTCGTACGAAACAAAATGCAAGAAAACTTGCTTAAAATGCAATATTATGCGAAATTCTGAGATTTGAAGGCCAAATCACATATCGTGATACGACATGAAAGAGTATCGAAATATTGGTAAAAATGAATATATTTACGTAATATCAAACTACATGAAAAAAGTGAAAAAAGTCAATATTTAACCATATTTGAGGATTTTAACTTCAAATCATAGAGCGAGGTTTCGTATTATCTAGATCCAGGAATAGACATATGACAATGTTGTTTCCAATACAAATGATAAAAATCAATGTGTTTTCATTAGAATTAACTAAAATGTTCCGGATTTTCCGTTTATATTACCGAGGGAAGATGTACACGTAAAACCGCTCTAATCCGGCTGAAACGTCGATATATGCAATAAAAACCGAACTTCTCCCCTTTTCATTATCTTACTTAGTATTTTAACGAGAAACGAATAGATGATTGAAAATGAAGTATTTAAGTTATTATCAAATCAATTATGTGTTTCCATCATTTTTATCGTATATATATGAATTAATACCCATAGACTGTAAATTCACAAAAACGTAGAAAACGGCAAAATATTGCCTAATTCGATGATATTTTGTTTAAGTCACATAAAGGAAAAGGGGATGATAAACGTCATAATATTGCTAAATTCGATGATTTTTCGTACGAAACAAAATGCAAGAAAACTTGCTTAAAATGCAATATTATGCGAAATTCTGAGATTTGAAGGCCAAATCACATATCGTGATACTACATGAAATAGAATCGAAATATTGGTAAAAATGAATATATTTACGTAATATCAAACTACATGAAAAACGTGAAAAATTCAATATTTAACCATATTTGAGGATTTTAACTTCAAATCATAGAGCGAGGTTTCGTATTACTTAGATCCAAGAATAGACATATGACAATGTTGTTTCCAATACAAATGATAAAAATCAAAGTGTTTTCATTAGAATTAACTAAAATGTTCCTGATTTTCCGTTTATATTACCTAGGGAAGATGTACACGTAAAACCGCTCTAATCCGGCTGAAACGTCGATATATGCAATAAAAACCGAACTTCTCCCCTTTTCAATATCTTACTCAGTATTTTAACGAGAAACAAATAGATGATTTGAAATGAAGTATTTTAGTTATTATCTAATCAATTATGTGTTTCCATCATTTTTATCGTATATATATGAAATAATACCCATAGACTGTAAATTCTCAAAAACGTAGAAAACGGCAAAATATTGCCTAATTCGATGATATTTTGTTTAAGTCAGATAAAAGAAAAGGGGATGATAAACGTCAAAATATTGCTAAAATCGATGATTTTTCGTACGAAACAAAATGCAAGAAAACTTGCTTAAAATGCAATATTATGCGAAATTCTGAGATTTGAAGGCAAAATCACATATCGTGATACTACATGAAATAGAATCGAAATATTGGTAAAAATGAATATATTTACGTAATATCAAACTACATGAAAAACGTGAAAAAGTCAATATTTAACCATATTTGATGATTTTAACTTCAAATAATAGAGCGAGGTTTTGTATTATTTAGATCCAAGAAAAGACATATGACAATGTTGTTTCCAATACAAATGATAAAAATCAATGTATTTTCATTAGTATTAACTAAAATGTTCCTGATTTTCCGTTTATATTACCGATGGAAGATGTACACGAAAATCGCTCTATTCCGGCTGAAACGTCGATATATGCAATAAAAACAGAACTTCTCCCCTTTTCAATATAATACTCAGTATTTTAACGAGAAATAAATAGTTGATTGAAAATGAAGTATTTAAGGTTATTATCTAATGTATTATGTGTTTGCGTCATTTTTATCGTATATATAATGAATTAATACCCATACACTGAAAATTCACAAACACGTGGAAAAACGGCAAAATATTGCCTAATTCGATGATATTTTGTTTAAATCAAATAAAGGAAAAGGGGATGATAAACGCCAAATATTGCTAAATTCGATGATTTTTCGTACGAAACAAAATGCAAGAAAACTTGCTTAAAATGCAATATTATGCGAAATTCTGAGATTTGAATACCAAATCACATATCGTGATACGACATGAAATAGTATCGAAATATTGGTTAAAATGCATATATTTACGTAATATCAAACTACATGAAAAAAGTGAAAAAAATCAATATTTAACCATATTTGAGGATTTTAACTTCAAATCATAGAGCGAGGTTTCGTATTATTTAGATCCAAGAATAGACATATGACAATGTTGTTTCCAATACAAATGATAAAAATCAATGTGTTTTCATTAGAATTAACTAAAATGTTCCTGATTTTCCGTTTATATTACCGAGGGAAGATGTACACGTAAAACCGCTCTAATCCGGCTGAAACGTCGATATATGCAATAAAAACCGAACTTCTCCCCTTTTCAATATCTTACTCAGTATTTTAACGAGAAACAAATAGATGATTGAAAATGAAGTATTTAAGTTATTATCTAATCAATTATGTGTTTGCATCATTTTTATCGTATATATATGAATTAATACCCATAGACTGTAAATTCACAAAAACGTAGAAAACGGCAAAATATTGCCTAATTCGATGATATTTTGTTTAAGTCACATAAAGGAAAAGGGGATGATAAACGTCAAAATATTGCAAAATTCGATGATTTTTCGTACGAAACAAAATGCAAGAAAACTTCCTTTAAATGCAATATTATGCGAAATTCTGAAATTTGAAGGCCAAATCACATATCGTGATACTACATGAAATAGAATCGAAATATTGGTAAATTGAATATATTTACGAAATATCAAACTACATGAAAAACATGAAAAAGTCAATATTTAACCATATTTGAGGATTTTAACTTCAAATCATAGAGCGAGTTTCGTATTATTTAGATCCAAGAAAAGACATATGACAATGTTGTTTCCAATACAAATGATAAAAATCAATGTATTTTCATTAGTATTAACTAAAATGTTCCTGATTTTCCGTTTATATTACCGATGGAAGATGTACACGAAAATCGCTCTATTCCGGCTGAAACGTCGATATATGCTATAAAAACAGTACTTCTCCCCTTTTCAATATCTTACTCAGTATTTTAACGAGAAACAAATAGTTGATTGAAAATGAAGTATTTAAGGTTATTATCAAATCAATTATGTGTTTGCGTCATTTTTATCGTATATATAATGAATTAATACCCATAGACTGAAAATTCACAAAAACGAGGAAAACGTCAAAATATTGCCTAATTTGATGATATTTTGTTTAAATCAAATAAATGAAAAGGGGATGATAAACGTCAAAATATTGCTAAATTCAATGATTTTTCATACGAAACAAAATGCAAGAAAACTTGCTTAAAATGCAATATTACGCGAAATTCTGAGATTTGAAGGCCAAATCACATATCGTGATTTTACATGAAATAAAATCGAAAAATGGTAAAAATGAATATATTTACGTAGTATCAAACTACATGAAAAACGTGAAAAAAGTCACTATTTAACCATATTTGAGGATTTTAACTTCAAATCATAGAGCGAGGTTTCGTATTATTTAGATCCAAGAAAAGACATATGACAATGTTGTTTCCAATACAAATTATAAAAATCAATGTGTTTTCATTAGAATTAACTAAAATGTTCCTGATTTTCCGTTTATATTACCGAGGGAAGATGTACACGTAAAACCGCTCTAATCCGGCTGAAACGTCGATATATGCAATAAAAACCGAACTTCTTCCCTTTTCAATATCTTACTCAGTATTTTAATGAGAAACAAATAGATGATTGAAAATGAAGTATTTAAGTTATTATCTAATCAATTATGTGTTTCCATCATTTTTATCGTATATATATGAATAAAAAACGCATAGACTGTAAATTCACAAAAACGTAGAAAACGGCAAAATATTGCCTAATTCGATGATATTTTGTTTAAGTCACAGAAAGGAAAAGGGGATGATAAACGTCAAAATATTGCTAAATTCGATGATTTTTCGTACGAAACAAAATGCAAGAAAACTTGCTTAAAATGCAATATTATGCGAAATTCTGAGATTTGAAGGCAAAATCACATATCGTGATACTACATGAAATAGAATCGAAATATTGGTAAAAATGAATGTATTTACGTAGTATCAAACTACATGAAAAACTTGAAAAAAAGTCACTATTTAACCATATTTGAGGATTTTAACTTCAAATCATAGAGCGAGGTTTCGTATTATTTAGATCCAAGAAAAGACATATGACAATGTTGTTTCCAATACAAATGATAAAAATCAATGTATTTTCATTAGTATTAACTAAAATGTTCCTGATTTTCCGTTTATATTAACGATGGAAGATGTACACGAAAATCGCTCTATTCCGGCTGAAACGTCGATATATGCAATAAAAACAGAACTTCTCCCCTTTTCGATATCTTACTCTGTATTTTAACGAGAAACAAATAGTTAATTGAAAATGAAGTATTTAAGGTTATTATCTAATGTATTATGTGTTTGCGTCATTTTTATCGTATATATAATGAATGAATACCCATAGACTGAAAATTCACAAAAACGTGGAAAAACGGCAAAATATTGCCTAATTCGATGATATTTTGTTTAAATCAAATAAAGGAAAAGGGTATGATAAAAGCCAAATATTGCTAAATTCGATGATTTTTCGTACGAAACAAAATGCAAGAAAACTTGCTTAAAATGCAATATTATGCGAAATTCTGAGATTTGAAGGCCAAATCACATATCGTGATACGACATGAAAGAGTATCGAAATATTGGTAAAAATGAATATATTTACGTAATATCAAACTACATGAAAAAAGTGAAAAAAGTCAATATTTAACCATATTTGAGGATTTTAGCTTTAAATCATAGAGCGAGGTTTCGTATTATTTAGATCCAAGAATAGACATATGACAATGTTGTTTCCAATACAAATGATAAAAATCAATGTGTTTTCATTAGAATTAACAAAAATGTTCCTGATTTTCCGTTTATATTACCGATGGAAGATGTACACGTAAAACCGCTCTAATCCGGCTGAAACGTCGATATATGCAATAAAAACCGAACTTCTCCCCTTTTCAATATCTTACTCAGTATTTTAACGAGAAACAAATAGATGATTGAAAATGAAGTATTTAAGGTTATTATCTAATCAATTATGTGTTTGCATCATTTTTATCGTATATATATATGAATTAATACCCATAGACTGAAAATTCACAAAAACGTGGAAAAACGGCAAAATATTGCCTAATTCGATGATATTTTGTTTAAATCACATAAAGGAAAAGGGGATGATAAACGTCAAAATATTGCTAAATTCGATGATTTTTCGTACGAAACAAAATGCAAGAAAACCTGCTTAAAATGCAATATTGTGCGAAATTCTGAGATTTGAAGGCCAAATCACATATCGTGATACTACATTAAATAGAATCGAAATATTGGTAAAAATGAATATATTTACGTAGTATCAAACTACATGAAAAACGTGAAAAAAGTCACTATTTAACCATATTTGAGGATTTTAACTTCAAATCATAGAGAGGTTTCGTATTATTTAGATCCAAGAAAAGACATATGACCATGTTGTTTCCAATACAAATTATAAAAATCAATGTGTTTTCATTAGAATTAACTAAAATGTTCCTGATTTTCCGTTTATATTACCGAGGGAAGATGTACACGTAAAACCGCTCTAATCCGGCTGAAACGTCGATATGTGCAATAAAAACCGAACTTCTCCCCTTTTCAATATCTTACTCAGTATTTTAACGAGAAACAAATAGATGATTGAAAATGAAGTATTTAAGGTTATTATCTAATCAATTATGTGTTTGCATCATTTTTATCGTATATATATATGAATTATTACCCATAGACTGAAAATTCACAAAAACGTGGAAAAACGGCAAAATATTGCCTAATTCGGTGATATTTTGTTTAAATCACATAAAGGAAAAGGGGATGATAAACGTCAAAATATTGCTAAATTCGATGATTTTTCGTACGAAACAAAATGCAAGAAAACTTGCTTAAAATGCAATATTATGCGAAATTCTGAGATTCGAAGGCCAAATCACATATCGTGATACTACATGAAATAGTATCGAAATATTGGTAAAAATGAATATATTTACGTAATATCAAACTACATGAAAAACGTGAAAAAGTCAATATTTAACTATATTTGAGGATTTTAACTTCAAATCATAGAGCGAGGTTTCGTATTATTTAGATCCAAGAAAAGACATATGAAAATGTTGTTTCCAATACAAATGATAAAAATCAATGTATTTTCATTAGTATTAACTAAAATGTTCCTGATTTTCCGTTTATATTACCGATGGAAGATGTACACGAAAATCGCTCTATTCCGGCTGAAACGTCGATATATGCAATAAAAACAGAACTTCTCCCCTTTTCAATATCTTACTCAGTATTTTAACGAGAAACAAATAGTTGATTGAAAATGAAGTATTTAAGGTTATTATCTAATCAATTATGTGTTTGCGTCATTTTTATCGTATATATAATGAATTAATACCCATAGACTGAAAATTCACAAAAACGAGGAAAAATGGCAAAATATTGCCTAATTCGATCATATTTTGTTTAAATCAAACAAAGGAAAAGGGGATGATAAACGTCAAAATATTGCTAAATTCGATGATTTTTCGTACGAAACAAAATGCAAGAAAACTTGCTTAAAATGCAATATTGTGCGAAATTCTGATATTTGAAGGCCAAATCACATATCGTGATACTACATGAAATAGAATCGAAATATTGGTAAAAATGAATGTATTTACGTAGTATCAAACTACATGAAAAACTTGAAAAAAAGTCACTATTTAACCATATTTGAGGATTTTAACTTCAAATCATAGAGCGAGGTTTCGTATTATTTAGATCCAAGAATAGACATATGACAATGTTGTTTCCAATACAAATGATAAAAATCAATGTGTTTTCATTAGAATTAACTAAAATGTTCCTGATTTTCCGTTTATATTACCGAGGGAAGATGTACACGTAAAACCGCTCTAATCCGGCTGAAACGTCGGTATATGCAATAAAAACCGAACTTCTCCCCTTTTCATTATCTTACTCAGTGTTTTACCGAGAAACAAATAGATGATTGAAAATGAGTATTTTAGTTATTATCAAATCAATTATGTGTTTCCATCATTTTTATCGTATATATATGAATTAATACCCATAGACTGTAAATTCACAAAAACGTAGAAAACGGCAAAATATTGCCTAATTCGATGATATTTTGTTTAAGTCACATAAAGGAAAAGGGGATGATAAACGTCAAAATATTGCTAAATTCGATGATTTTTCGTACGAAACAAAATGCAAGAAAACTTGCTTAAAATGCAATATTATGCGAAATTCTGAGATTTGAAGGCCAAATCACATATCGTGATACTACATGAAATAGAATCGAAATATTGGTAAAAATGAATATATTTACGTAATATCAAACTACATGAAAAAACGTGAAAAAGTCAATATTTAACCATATTTGAGGATTTTAACTTCAAATCATAGAGCGAGGTTTCGTATTATTTAGATCCAAGAAAAGACATATGACAATGTTGTTTCCAATACAAATGATAAAAATCAATGTATTTTCATTAGTATTAACTAAAATGTTCCTGATTTTCCGTTTATATTACCGATGGAAGATGTACACGAAAATCGCTCTATTCCGGCTGAAACGTCGATATATGCAATAAAAACAGAACTTCTCCCCTTTTCAATATCTTACTCAGTATTTTAACGAGAAACAAATAGTTGATTGAAAATGAAGTATTTAAGGTTATTATCTAATGTATTATGTGTTTGCGTCATTTTTATCGTATATATAATGAATTAATACCCATAGACTGAAAATTCACAAAAACGTGGAAAAACGGCAAAATATTGCCTAATTCGATGATATTTTGTTTAAATCAAATAAAGGAAAAGGGGATGATAAACGCCAAATATTGCTAAATTCGATGATTTTTCGTACGAAACAAAATGCAAGAAAACTTGCTTAAAATGCAATATTATGCGAAATTCTGAGATTTGAAGGCCAAATCACATATCGTGATACGACATGAAATAGTATCGAAATATTGGTAAAAATGAATATATTTACGTAATATCAAACTACATGAAAAAAGTGAAAAAAGTCAATATTTAACCATATTTGAGGATTTTAACTTCAAATCATAGAGCGAGGTTTCGTATTATTTAGATCGAAGAATAGACATATGACAATGTTGTTTCCAATACAAATGATAAAAATCAATGTGTTTTCATTAGAATTAACTAAAATGTTCCTGATTTTCCGTTTATATTACCGAGGGAAGATGTACACGTAAAACCGCTCTAATCCGGCTGAAACGTCGATATATGCAATAAAAACCGAACTTCTCCCCTTTTCAATATCTTACTCAGTATTTTAACGAGAAACAAATAGTTGATTGAAAATGAAGTATTTAAGGTTATTATCTAATGTATTATGTGTTTGCGTCATTTTTATCGTATATATAATGAATTAATTCCCATAGACTGAAAATTCACAAAAACGTGGAAAAACGGCAAAATATTGCCTAATTCGATGATATTTTGTTTAAATCAAATAAAGGAAAAGGGGATGATAAAAGCCAAATATTGCTAAATTCGATGATTTTTCGTACGAAACAAAATGCAAGAAAACTTGCTTAAAATGCAATATTATGCGAAATTCTGAGATTTGAAGGCCAAATCACATATCGTGATACGACATGAATTAGTATCGAAATATTGGTAAAAATGAATATATTTACGTAATATCAAACTACATGAAAAAAGTGAAAAAAGTCAATATTTAACCATATTTGAGGATTTTAACTTCAAATCATAGAGCGAGGTTTCGTATTATTTAGATCCAAGAATAGACATATGACAATGTTGTTTCCAATACAAATGATAAAAATCAATGTGTTTTCATTAGAATTAACTAAAATGTTCCTGATTTTCCGTTTATGTTACCTAGGGAAGATGTACACGTAAAACCGCTCTAATCCGGCTGAAACGTCGATATATGCAATAAAAACCGAACTTCTCCCCTTTTCAATATCTTACTCAGTATTTTAACGAGAAACAAATAGATGATTGAAAATGAAGTATTTAAGTTATTATCTAATCAATTATGTGTTTGCATCATTTTTATCGTATATATATGAAATAATACCCATAGACTGTAAATTCACAAAAACGTAGAAAACGGCAAAATATTGCCTAATTCGATGATATTTTGTTTAAGTCACATAAAGGAAAAGGGGATGATAAACGTCAAAATATTGCTAAATTCGATGATTTTTCGTACGAAACAAAATGCAAGAAAACTTCCTTAAAATGCAATATTATGCGAAATTCTGAGATTTGAAGGCCAAATCACATATCGTGATACTACATGAAATAGAATCGAAATATTGGTAAAAATGAATATATTTACGTAATATCAAACTACATGAAAAACATGAAAAAGTCAATATTTAACCATATTTGAGGATTTTAACTTCAAATCATAGAGCGAAGTTTCGTATTATTTAGATCCAAGAAAAGACATATGACAATGTTGTTTCAAATACAAATGATAAAAATCAATGTATTTTCATTAGTATTAACTAAAATGTTCCTGATTTTCCGTTTATATTACCGATGGAAAATGTACACGAAAATCGCTCTATTCCGGCTGAAACGTCGATATATGCAATAAAAACATAACTTCTCCCCTTTAAAATATCTTTCTCAGTATTTTAACGAGAAACAAATAGTTGATTGAAAATGAAGTATTTAAGGTTATTATCTAATCAATTATGTGTTTGCGTCATTTTTATCGTATATTTAATGAATTAATACCCATAGACTGAAAATTCACAAAAACGTGGAAAAACGGCAAAATATTGCCTAATTCGATCATATTTTGTTTAAATCAAATAAAGGAAAAGGGGATGATAAACGTCAAAATATTGCTAAATTCGATGATTTTTCGTACGAAACACAATGCAAGAAAAATTGCTTAAAATGCAATATTGTGCGGAATTCTGAAATTTGAAGGCCAAATCACATATCGTGATACTACATGAAATAGAATCGAAATATTGGTAAAAATGAATATATATACGTAGTATCAAACTACATGAAAAACGTGAAAAAAGTCACAATTTAACCATGTTTCAGGATTTTAACTTCAAAACATAGAGCGAGGTTTCCTATTATTTATATCCAAGAAAAGACATATGACAATGTTGTTTCAAATACAAATGATAAAAATCAATGTGTTTTCATTAGAATTATCTAAAATGTTCTTGATTTTCCGTTTATATTACCGAGGGAAGATGTACACGTAAAACCGTTCTAATCCGGCTGAAACGTAGATATATGCAATAAAAACCGAACTTCTCCTCTTTTCAATATCTTACTCAGTATTTTAACGAGAAACAAATAGATGATTGAAAATTAAGTATTTAAGGTTATTATCTAATCAATTATGTGTTTGCATCATTTTTATCGTATATATATGAATTAATACCCATAGACTGTAAATTCACAAAAACGTAGAAAACGGCAAAATATTGCCTAATTCAATGATATTTTCTTTAAATCAAACAAAGGAAAAGGGGATGATAAACGTCAACATATTGCTTAATTCGATGATTTTTCGTACGAAACAAAAGGCAAGAAAACTTGCTTAAAATGCAATATTATGCGAAATTCTGAGATTTGAAGGCCAAATCACATATCGTGATACTACATGAAATAGAATCGAAATATAGGTAAAAATGAATATATTTACGTAGTATCAAACTACATGAAAAACGTGAAAAAGTCAATATTTAACCATATTTGAGGATTTTAACTTCAAATCATAGAGCGAGGTTTCGTATTATTTAGATCCAAGAAAAGACATATGAAAATGTTGTTTCCAATACAAATGATAAAAATCAATGTATTTTCATTAGTGGTAACTAAAATGTTCCTGATTTTCCGTTTATATTACCGATGGAAGATGTACACGAAAATCGCTCTATTCCGGCTGAAACGTCGATATATGCAATAAAAACAGAACTTCTCCCCTTTTCAATATCTTACTCAGTATCTTAACGAGAAACAAATAGTTGATTGAAAATGAAGTATTTAAGGTTATTATCTAATCAATTATGTGTTTGCGTCATTTTTATCGTATATATAATGAATTAATACCCATAGACTGAAAATTCACAAAAACGAGGAAAATGGCAAAATATTCCCTAATTCGATCATATTTTGTTTAAATCAAACAAAGGAAAAGGGGATGATAAACGTCAAAATATTGCTAAATTCGATGATTTTTCGAACGAAACAAAATGCAAGAAAACTTGCTTAAAATGCAATATTGTGCGAAATTCTGAGATTTGAAGGCCAAATCACATATCGTGATACTACATTAAATAGAATCGAAATATTGGTAAAAATGAATATATTTACGTAGTATCAAACTACATGAAAAACGTGAAAAAAGTCACTATTTACCCATATTTGAGGATTTTAACTTCAAATCATACAGAGGTTTCGTATTATTTAGATCCAAGAAAAGACATATGACCATGTTGTTTCCAATACAAATTATAAAAATCAATGTGTTTTCATTAGAATTAACTAAAATGTTCCTGATTTTCCGTTTATATTACCGAGGGAAGATGTACACGTAAAACCGCTCTAATCCGGCTGAAACGTCAATATATGCAATAAAAACCGAACTTCTCCCCTTTTCAATATCTTACTCAGTATTTTAACAAGAAACAAATAGATGATTGAAAATAAAGTATTTAAGGTTATTATCTAATCAATTATGTGTTTGCATCATTTTTATCGTATATATATATGAAATAATACCCATAGACTGAAAATTCACAAAAACGTAGAAAAACGGCAAAATATTGCCTAATTCGATGATATTTTGTTTAAATCACATAAAGGAAAAGGGGATGATAAACGTCAAAATATTGCTAAATTCGATGATTTTTCGTACGAAACAAAATGCAAGAAAACTTGCTTAAAATGCAATATTATGCGAAATTCTGAGATTTGAAGGCCAAATCATATATCGTGATACTACATGAAATAGTATCGAAATATTGGTAAAAATGAATATATTTACGTAATATCAAACTACATGAAAAACGCGAAAAAGTCAATATTTAACCATATTTAAGGATTTTAACTTCAAATCATAGAGCGAGGTTTCGTATTATTTAGATCCAAGAAAAGACATATGACAATGTTGTTTCCAATACAAATGATAAAAATCAATGTATTTTCATTAGTATTAACTAAAATGTTCCTGATTTTCCGTTTATATTACCGATGGAAGATGTACACGAAAATCGCTCTATTCCGGCTGAAACGTCGATATATGCAATAAAAACAGAACTTCTCCCCTTTTCAATATCTTACTCAGTATTTTAACGAGAAACAAATAGTTGATTGAAAATGAAGTATTTAAGGTTATTATCTAATGAATTATGTGTTTGCGTCATTTTTATCGTATATATAATTAATTAATACCCATAGACTGAAAATTCTCAAAAACGTGGAAAAACGGCAAAATATTGCCTAATTCGATGATATTTTGTTTAAATCAAATAAAGGAAATGGGGATGATAAACGTCAAAATATTGCTAAATTCGATGAATTTTCGTACGAAACAAAATGCAAGAAAAATTGCTTAATATGCAATATTGTGCGAAATTCTGAGATTTGAAGGCCAAATCACATATCGTGATACGACATGAAATAGAATCGAAATATTGGTAAAAATGAATATATATACGTAGTATCAAACTACATGAAAAACGTGAAAAAAGTCACTAATTAACCATATTTGAGGATTTTAACTTCAAATCAAAGAGCGAGGTTTCGTATTATTTAGATCCAAGAAAAGACATATGACAATGTTGTTTCCAATACAAATGATAAAAATCATTGTGTTTTCATTAGAATTAACTAAAATGTTCTTGATTTTCCGTTTATATTACCAAGGGAAGATGTACACGTAAAACCGCTCTAATCCGGCTGAAACGTCGATATATGCAATAAAAACCGAACTTCTCCCCTTTTCAATATCTTACTCAGTATTTTAACGAGAAACATATAGATAATTGAAAATGAAGTATTTAAGGTTATTATCTAATCAATTATGTGTTTGTATCATTTTTATCGTATATGTATGAATTAATACCCATAGACTGTAAATTCACAAAAACGTGGAAAACGGCAAGATATTGCCTAATTCGATGATATTTTGTTTAAGTCACATAAAGGAAAATCGGATGATAAACGTGAAAATATTGCTAAATTCGATGATTTTTCGTACGAAACAAAATGCATGAAAACTTGCTAAAAATGCAATATTATGCGAAATTCTGAGATTTGAAGGCCAAATCACATATCGTGATACTACATGAAATAGAATCGAAATATTGGTAAAAATGAATATATTTACGTAGTATCAAACTACATGAAAAACGTGAAAAAGTCACTATTTAACCATATTTGAGGATTTTAACTTCAAATCATAGAGCGAGGTTTCGTATTATTTAGATCCAAGAAAAGACATATAACAATGTTGTTTCCAATACAAATGATAAAAATGAATGTGTTTTCATTAGAATTAACTAAAATGTTCCGGATTTTCCGTTTATATTACCGGGGGAAGATGTACACGTAAAACCGCTCTAATCCGGCTGAAACGTCGATATATGCAATAAAAACCGAACTTCTCAACTTTTCAATATCTTACTCAGTATTTTAACGAGAAACAAATAGTTGATTGAAAATGAAGTATTTAAGGTTATTATCTAATCATTTTAATCATTAATCATAATTATTATGTGTTTGCATCATTTTTATCGTATATATAATGAATTAATACCAATAAACTGAAAATTCACATAAACGTGGAAAAACTGCAAAATATTGCCTAATTCGATGATATTTTGTTTAAATTACATAAAGGAAAAGGGGATGATAAACGTCAAAATATTGCTAAATTCGATGATTTTTCGTACGAAACAAAATGCAAGAAAACTTGCTTAAAATGCAATATTATGCGAAATTCTGAGAATTGAAGGCCAAATCACATATCGTGATACTACATGAAATAGTATCGAAATATTGGTAAAAATGAATATATTTACGTAATATCAAACTACATGATTAACGTGAAAAAGTCACTATTTTACCATATTTGAGGATTTTACCTTCAAATCATAGAGCGAGGTTTCGTATGATTCGATCCAAGAAAAGACATATGACAATGTTGTTTCCAATACAAATGATAAAAAACAATGTGTTTTCATTAGAATTAACTAAAATGTTCTTGATTTTCCGTTTATATTACCGAGGGAAGATGTACACGTAAAACCGCTCTAATCCGGCTGAAACGTCGATATATGCAATAAAAACCGAACTTCTCCCGTTTTCAATATATTACTCAGTATTTTAACGAGAAACAAATTGATGATTGAAAATGAAGTATTTAAGGTTATTATCTAATCAATTATGTGTTTGCATCATTTTTATCGTATATATATGAATTAATACCCATAGACTGAAAATTCACAAAAACGTGGAAAAACGGCAAAATATTGACTAATTCGATGATATTTTGTTTAAATCACATAAAGGAAAAGGGGATGATAAACGTCAAAATATTGATAAATTCGATGATTTTTCGTACGAAACAAAATGCAAGAAAACTTGCATAAAATGAAATATTATGCGAAATTCTGAGATTTGAAGGCCAAATCACATTTCGTGATACTACATGAAATAGAATCGAAATATTGGTAAAAATGAATATATTTTCGTAGTATCAAACTACATGAAAAACGTGAAAAAAGTCACTATTTAACCATATTTGAGGATTTTAACTTCAAATCATAGAGCGAGGTTTCGTATTATTTAGTTCCAAGAAAAGACATATGACAATGTTGTTTCCAATACAAATGTTACAAATCTATGTGTTTTCATTAGAATTAACTAAAATGTTCCTGATTTTCCGTTTATATTAACGAGGGAAGATGTACACGTAAAACCACTCTAATCCGGCTGAAACGTCGATATATGCAATAAAAACCGAACTTCTCAACTTTTCAATAACTTACTCAGTATTTTAACGAGAAACAAGTAGTTGATTGAAAATGAAGTATTTAAGGTTATTATCTAATCATTTTAATCATTAATCATAATTATTATGTGTTTGCATCATTTTTATCGTATATATAATGAATTAATACCAACAAACTGAAAATTCATATAAACGTGGAAAAACTGCAAAATATTGCCTAATTCGATGATATTTTGTTTAAATTACATAAAGGAAAAGGGGATGATAAACGTCAAAATATTGCTAAATTCGATGATTTTTCGTACGAAACAAAATGCAAGAAAACTTGCCTAAAATGCAATATTATGCGAAATTCTGAGATTTGAAGGCCAAATCACATATCGTGATACTACATGAAATAGTATCGAAATATTGGTAAAAATGAATATATTTACGTACTATCAAACTACATGATTAACGTGAAAAAGTCACTATTTTACCATATGTAAGGATTTTGCCTTCAAATCATAGAGCGAGGTTTCGTATTATTTAGATCCAAGAAAAGACATATGCCAATGTTGTTTCCAATACAAATGATAAAAAACAATGTGTTTTTATTAGAATTAATTAAAATGTTCTTGATTTTCCGTTTATATTACCGAGGGAAGATGTACACGTAAAACCGCTCTAATCCGGCTGAAACGTCGAGATATGCAATACAAACCGAACTTCTCCCCTTTTCAATATCTTACTCAGTATTTTAACGAGAAACAAATAGATGATTGAAAATGAAGTATTTAAGATTATTATCTAATCAATTATGTGTTTGCATCATTTTTATTTGTATAAAAACCGAACTAATCCGGATGAAACGTCGATATATGCAATAAAAACCGAACTTCTCCCCTTTTCATTATCTTACTCAGTATTTTATCGAGAAACAAATAGATGATTGAAAATGAAGTATTTAAGGTTATTATCTAATCAATTATGTGTTTGCATCATTTTTATCGTATATATATGAATTAATACCCATAGACTGAAAATTCACAAAAACGTGGAAAACGGCAAAATATTGCCTAATTCGATGATATTTTGTTTAAGTCACATAAAGGAAAAGGGGATGATTACGTCAAAATATTGCTAAATTCGATAATTTTTCGTACGAAACAAAAGGCAAGAAAACTTGCTTAAAATGCAATATTATGCGAAATTCTGAGATTTGAAGGCCAAATCACATATCGTGATACGACATGAAATAGTATCGAAATATTGGTAAAAATGAATATATTTACGTAATATCAAACTACATGAAAAAAGTGAAAAAAGTCAATATTTAACCATATTTGAGGATTTTAACTTCAAATCATAGAGCGAGGTTTCGTATTATTTAGATCCAAGAATAGACATATGACAATGTTGTTTCCAATACAAATGATAAAAATCAATGTGTTTTCATTAGAATTAATTAAAATGTTCCTGATTTTCCGTTTATATTACCGAGGGAAGATGTACACGTAAAACCGCTCTAATCCGGCTGAAACGTCGATATATGCAATAAAAACCGAACTTCTCCCCTTTTCAATATCTTACTCAGTATTTTAATGAGAAACAAATAGATGATTGAAAATGAAGTATTTAAGGTTATTATCTAATCAATTATGTGTTTGCATCATTTTTATCGTATATATATGAATTACTACCCATGGACTGTAAATTCACAAAAACGTAGAAAACGGCAAAATATCGCCTAATTCGATGATATTTTGTGTAAGTCACATAAAGGAAAAGGGGATGATAAACGTCAAAATATTGCTAAATTCGATGATTTTTCGTACGAAACAAAATGCAAGAAAACTTGCTTAAAATGCAATATTATGCGAAATTCTGAGATTTGAAGGCCAAATCACATATCGTGATACTACATGAAATAGAATCGAAATATTGGTACAAATGAATATATTTACGTAGTATCAAAATACATGAAAAACGTGAAAAAGTCACTATTTAACCATATTTGAGGATTTTAACTTCAAATCATAGAGCGAGGTTTCGTATTATTTAGATCCAAGAAAAGACATATGACAATGTTGTTTCCAATACAAATGATAAAAATCAATGTGTTTTCATTAGAATTAACTAAAATGTTCTTGATTTTCCGTTTCTATTACCGAGGGAAGATGTACAGGTAAAACCGCTCTAATCCGGCTGAAACGTCGATATATGCAATTAAAACCGAACTTCTCCCCTTTTCAATATCTTACTCAGTATTTTAACGAGAAACAAATAGATGATTGAAAATGAAGTATTTAAGTTATTATCAAATCAATTATGTGTTTCCATCATTTTTATCGTATATATATGAATTAATACCCATAGACTGTAAATTCACAAAAAACGTAGAAAACGGCAAAATATTGCCTAATTCGATGATATTTTGTTTAAGTCACATAAAGGAAAAGGGGATGGTAAACGTCAAAATATTGCTAAATTCGATGATTTTTCGTACGAAACAAAATGCAAGAAAACTTGCTTAAAAAGCAATATTATGCGAAATTCTGAGATTTGAAGGCCAAATCACATATCGTGATACTACATGAAATAGAATCGAAATATTGGTAAAAATGAATATATTTTCGTAGTATCAAACTACATGAAAAACGTGAAAAAAGTCACTATTTAACCATATTTGACGATTTTAACTTCAAATCACAGAGCGAGGTTTCGTATTATTTAGTTCCAAGAAAAGACATATGACAATGTTGTTTCCAATACAAATGTTAAAAATCAATGTGTTTTCATTAGAATTAACTAAAATGTTCCTGATTTTCCGTTTATATTAACGAGGGAAGATGTACACGTAAAACCACTCTAATCCGGCTGAAACGTCGATATATGCAATAAAAACCGAACTTCTCAACTTTTCAATAACTTCCTCAGTATTTTAACGAGAAACAAATAGTTGATTGAAAATGAAGTATTTAAGGTTATTATCTAATCATTTTAATCATTAATCATAATTATTATGTGTTTGCATCATTTTTATCGTATATATATGAATTAATACCCATAGACTGAAAATTCACAAAAACGTGGAAAACGGCAAAATATTGCCTAATTCGATGATATTTTGTTTAAGTCACATAAAGGAAAAGGGGATGATTACGTCAAAATATTGCTAAATTCGATAATTTTTCGTACGAAACAAAAGGCAAGAAAACTTGCTTAAAATGCAATATTATGCGAAATTCTGAGATTTGAAGGCCAAATCACATATCGTGATACGACATGAAATAGTATCGAAATATTGGTAAAAATGAATATATTTACGTAATATCAAACTACATGAAAAAAGTGAAAAAAGTCAATATTTAACTATTTGAGGATTTTAACTTCAAATCATAGAGCGAGGTTTCGTATTATTTAGATCCAAGAATAGACATATGACAATGTTGTTTCCAATACAAATGATAAAAATCAATGTGTTTTCATTTGAATTAACTAAAATGTTCCTGATTTTCCGTTTATATTACCGAGGGAAGATGTACACGTAAAACCGCTCTAATCCGGCTGAAACGTCGATATATGCAATAAAAACCGAACTTCTCCCCTTTTCAATATCTTACTCAGTATTTTAACGAGAAACATATAGATGATTGAAAATGAAGTATTTAAGGTTATTATCTAATCAATTATGTGTTTGTATCATTTTTATCGTATATGTATGAATTAATACCCATAGACTGTAAATTCACAAAAACGTGGAAAACGGCAAAATATTGCCTAATTCGATGATATTTTGTTTAAGTCACATAAAGGAAAATGGGTTGATAAACGTCAAAATATTGCTAAATTCGATGATTTTTCGTACGAAACAAAATGCATGAAAACTTGCTTAAAATGCAATATTATGCGGAATTCTGAGAATTGAAGGCCAAATCACATATCATGATACTACATGAAATAGAATCGAAATACTGGTAAAAATGAATATATTTACGTAGTATCAAACTACATGAAAAACGTGAAAAAGTCACTATTTAACCATATTTGAGGATTTTAACTTCAAATCATAGAGCGAGGTTTCGTATTATTTAGATCCAAGAAAAGACATATGACAATGTTGTTTCCAATACAAATGATAAAAATGAATGTGTTTTCATTAGAATTAACTAAAATGTTCCTGATTTTCCGTTTATATTACCGAGGGAAGATGTACACGTTAAACCGCTCTAATCCGGCTGAAACGTCGAAATATGCAATAAAAACCGAACTTCTCAACTTTTCAATATCTTACTCAGTATTTTAACGAGAAACAAATAGTTGATTGAAAATGAAGTATTTAAGGTTATTATCTAATCATTTTAATCATTAATCATAATTATTATGTGTTTGCATAATTTTTATCGTATATATAATGAATTAATACCAATAAACTGAAAATTCACATAAACGTGGAAAAACTGCAAAATATTGCCTAATTCGATGATATTTTGTTTAAATTACATAAAGGAAAAGGGGATGATAAACGTCAAAATATTGCTAAATTCGATGTTTTTTCGTACGAAACAAAATGCAAGAAAACTTGCTTAAAATGCAATATTATGTGAAATTCTGAGAATTGAAGGCCAAATCACATATCGTGATACTACATGAAATAGTATCGAAATATTGGTAAAAATTAATATATTTACGTAATATCAAACTACATGATTAACGTGAAAAAGTCACTATTTTACCATATTTGAGGATTTTATCTTCAAATCATAGAGCGAGGTTTCGTATGATTTAGATCCAAGAAAAGACATGACAATGTTGTTTCCAATACAAATGATAAAAAACAATGTGTTTTCATTAGAATTAACTAAAATGTTCTTGATTTTCCGTTTATATTACCGAGGGAAGATGTACACGTAAAACCGCTCTAATCCGGCTGAAACGTCGATATATGCAATAAAAACCGAACTTCTCCCGTTTTCAATATCTTACTCAGTATTTTAACGAGAAACAAATTAATGATTGAAAATGAAGTATTTAAGGTTATTATCTAATCAATTATGTGTTTGCATCATTTTTATCGTATATATATGAATTAATACACATAGACTGAAAATTCACAAAAACGTGGAAAAACGGCAAAATATTGACTAATTCGATGACATTATGTTTAAATCACATAAAGGAAAAGGGGATGATAAACGTCAAAATATTGATAAATTCGATGATTTTTCGTACGAAACAAAATGCAAGAAAACTTGCTTAAAAAGCAATATTATGCGAAATTCTGAGATTTGAAGGCCAAATCACATATCGTGATACTACATGAAATAGAATCGAAATATTGGTAAAAATGAATATATTTTCGTAGTATCAAACTACATGAAAAACGTGAAAAAAGTCACTATTTAACCATATTTGACGATTTTAACTTCAAATCACAGAGCGAGGTTTCGTATTATTTAGTTCCAAGAAAAGACATATGACAATGTTGTTTCCAATACAAATGTTAAAAATCAATGTGTTTTCATTAGAATTAACTAAAATGTTCCTGATTTTCCGTTTATATTAACGAGGGAAGATGTACACGTAAAACCACTCTAATCCGGCTGAAACGTCGATATATGCAATAAAAACCGAACTTCTCAACTTTTCAATAACTTCCTCAGTATTTTAACGAGAAACAAATAGTTGATTGAAAATGAAGTATTTAAGGTTATTATCTAATCATTTTAATCATTAATCATAATTATTATGTGTTTGCATCATTTTTTTCGTATATATATGAATTAATACCCATAGACTGAAAATTCACAAAAACGTGGAAAACGGCAAAATATTGCCTAATTCGATGATATTTTGTTTAAGTCACATAAAGGAAAAGGGGATGATTACGTCAAAATATTGCTAAATTCGATAATTTTTCGTACGAAACAAAAGGCAAGAAAACTTGCTTAAAATGCAATATTATGCGAAATTCTGAGATTTGAAGGCCAAATCACATATCGTGATACGACATGAAATAGTATCGAAATATTGGTAAAAATGAATATATTTACGTAATATCAAACTACATGAAAAAAGTGAAAAAAGTCAATATTTAACTATTTGAGGATTTTAACTTCAAATCATAGAGCGAGGTTTCGTATTATTTAGATCCAAGAATAGACATATGACAATGTTGTTTCCAATACAAATGATAAAAATCAATGTGTTTTCATTTGAATTAACTAAAATGTTCCTGATTTTCCGTTTATATTACCGAGGGAAGATGTACACGTAAAACCGCTCTAATCCGGCTGAAACGTCGATATATGCAATAAAAACCGAACTTCTCCCCTTTTCAATATCTTACTCAGTATTTTAACGAGAAACATATAGATGATTGAAAATGAAGTATTTAAGGTTATTATCTAATCAATTATGTGTTTGTATCATTTTTATCGTATATGTATGAATTAATACCCATAGACTGTAAATTCACAAAAACGTGGAAAACGGCAAAATATTGCCTAATTCGATGATATTTTGTTTAAGTCACATAAAGGAAAATGGGTTGATAAACGTCAAAATATTGCTAAATTCGATGATTTTTCGTACGAAACAAAATGCATGAAAACTTGCTTAAAATGCAATATTATGCGGAATTCTGAGAATTGAAGGCCAAATCACATATCATGATACTACATGAAATAGAATCGAAATACTGGTAAAAATGAATATATTTACGTAGTATCAAACTACATGAAAAACGTGAAAAAGTCACTATTTAACCATATTTGAGGATTTTAACTTCAAATCATAGAGCGAGGTTTCGTATTATTTAGATCCAAGAAAAGACATATGACAATGTTGTTTCCAATACAAATGATAAAAATGAATGTGTTTTCATTAGAATTAACTAAAATGTTCCTGATTTTCCGTTTATATTACCGAGGGAAGATGTACACGTAAAACCGCTCTAATCCGGCTGAAACGTCGAAATATGCAATAAAAACCGAACTTCTCAACTTTTCAATATCTTACTCAGTATTTTAACGAGAAACAAATAGTTGATTGAAAATGAAGTATTTAAGGTTATTATCTAATCATTTTAATCATTAATCATAATTATTATGTGTTTGCATAATTTTTATCGTATATATAATGAATTAATACCAATAAACTGAAAATTCACATAAACGTGGAAAAACTGCAAAATATTGCCTAATTCGATGATATTTTGTTTAAATTACATAAGGGAAAAGGGGATGATAAACGTCAAAATATTGCTAAATTCGATGTTTTTTCGTACGAAACAAAATGCAAGAAAACTTGCTTAAAATGCAATATTATGTGAAATTCTGAGAATTGAAGGCCAAATCACATATCGTGATACTACATGAAATAGTATCGAAATATTGGTAAAAATTAATATATTTACGTAATATCAAACTACATGATTAACGTGAAAAAGTCACTATTTTACCATATTTGAGGATTTTATCTTCAAATCATAGAGCGAGGTTTCGTATGATTTAGATCCAAGAAAAGACATGACAATGTTGTTTCCAATACAAATGATAAAAAACAATGTGTTTTCATTAGAATTAACTAAAATGTTCTTGATTTTCCGTTTATATTACCGAGGGAAGATGTACACGTAAAACCGCTCTAATCCGGCTGAAACGTCGATATATGCAATAAAAACCGAACTTCTCCCGTTTTCAATATCTTACTCAGTATTTTAACGAGAAACAAATTAATGATTGAAAATGAAGTATTTAAGGTTATTATCTAATCAATTATGTGTTTGCATCATTTTTATCGTATATATATGAATTAATACACATAGACTGAAAATTCACAAAAACGTGGAAAAACGGCAAAATATTGACTAATTCGATGACATTATGTTTAAATCACATAAAGGAAAAGGGGATGATAAACGTCAAAATATTGATAAATTCGATGATTTTTCGTACGAAACAAAATGCAAGAAAACTTGCATAAAATGCAATGTTATGCGAAATTCTGAGATTTGAAGGCCAAATCACATATCGTGATACTACATGAAATAGAATCGAAATATTGGTAAAAATGAATATATTTACGTAGTATCAAACTACATGAAAAACGTGAAAAAGTCACTATTTAACCATATTTGAGGATTTTAACTTCAAATCATAGAGCGAGGTTTCGTATTATTTAGATCCAAGAAAAGACATATGACAATGTTGTTTCCAATACAAATGATAAAAATGAATGTGTTTTCATTAGAATTAACTAAAATGTTCCTGATTTTCCGTTTATATTACCGAGGGAAGATGTACACGTAAAACCGCTCTAATCCGGCTGAAACGTCGATATATGCAATAAAAACCGAACTTCTCAACTTTTCAATATCTTACTCAGTATTTTAACGAGAAACAAATAGTTGATTGAAAATGAAGTATTTAAGGTTATCATCTAATCATTTTAATCATTAATCATAATTATTATGTGTTTGCATCATTTTTATCGTATATATAATGAATTAATACCAATAAACTGAAAATTCACATAAACGTGGAAAAACTGCAAAATATTGCCTAATTCGATGATATTTTGTTTAAATTACATAAAGGAAAAGGGGATGATAAACGTCAAAATATTGCTAAATTCGATGATTTTTCGTACGAAACAAAATGCAAGAAAACTTGCCTAAAATGCAATATTATGCGAAATTCTGAGATTTGAAGGCCAAATCACATATCGTGATACTACATGAAATAATATCGAAATATTGGTAAAAATGAATATATTTACGTACTATCAAACTACATGATTAACGTGAAAAAGTCACTATTTTACCATATGTAAGGATTTTGCCTTCAAATCATAGAGCGAGGTTTCGTATTATTTAGATCCAAGAAAAGACATATGCCAATGTTGTTTCCAATACAAATGATAAAAAACAATGTGTTTTTATTAGAATTAACTAAAATGTTCTTGATTTTCCGTTTATATTACCGAGGGAAGATGTACACGTAAAACCGCTCTAATCCGGCTGAAACGTCGATATATGCAATACAAACCGAACTTCTCCCCTTTTCAATATCTTACTCAGTATTTTAACGAGAAACAAATAGATGATTGAAAATGAAGTATTTAAGATTATTATCTAATCAATTATGTGTTTGCATCATTTTTATTTGTATAAAAACCGAACTAATCCGGATGAAACGTCGATATATGCAATAAAAACCGAACTTCTCCCCTTTTCATTATCTTACTCAGTATTTTATCGAGAAACAAATAGATGATTGAAAATGAAGTATTTAAGGTTATTATCTAATCAATTATGTGTTTGCATCATTTTTATCGTATATATATGAATAATTACCCATAGACTGAAAATTCACAAAAACGTGGAAAACGGCAAAATATTGCCTTATTCGATGATATTTTGTTTAAGTCACATAAAGGAAAAGGGGATGATAAACGTCAAAATATTGCTAAATTCCATGATTTTTCGTACGAAATAAAAGGCAAGAAAACTTGCTTAAAATGCAATATTATGCGAAATTCTGAGATTTGAAGGCCAAATCACATATCGTGATACTATATGAAATAGAATCGAAATATTGGTACAAATGAATATATTTACGTAGTATCAAAATACATGAAAAACGTGAAAAAGTCACTATTTAACCATATTTGAGGATTTTAACTTCAAATCATAGAGCGAGGTTTCGTATTATTTAGATCCAAGAAAAGACATATGACAATGTTGTTTCCAATACAAATGATAAAAATCAATGTGTTTTCATTTGAATTAACTAAAATGTTCTTGATTTTCCGTTTCTATTACCGAGGGAAGATGTACACGTAAAACCGCTCTAATCCGGCTGAAACGTCGATATATGCAATTAAAACCGAACTTCTCCCCTTTTCAATATCTTACTCAGTATATTAACGAGAAACAAATAGATGATTGAAAATGAAGTATTTAAGTTATTATCAAATCAATTATGTGTTTCCATCATTTTTATCGTATATATATGAATTAATACCCATAGACTGTAAATTCACAAAAACGTAGAAAACGGCAAAATATTGCCTAATTCGATGATATTTTGTTTAAGTCACATAAAGGAAAAGGGGATGGTAAACGTCAAAATATTGCTAAATTCGATGATTTTTCGTACGAAACAAAATGCAAGAAAACTTGCTTAAAATGCAATATTATGCGAAATTCTGAGATTTGAAGGCCAAATCACATATCGTGATACTACATGAAATAGAATCGAAATATTGGTTAAAATGAATATATTTACGTAGTATCAAACTACATGAAAAACGTGAAAAAAGTCACTATTTAACCATATTTGAGGATTTTAACTCTAAATCATAGAGCGAGGTTTCGTATTATTTAGATCCAAGAAAAGACATATGACAATGTTATTTCCAATACAAATGATAAAAAACAATGTGTTTTCATTAGAATTAACTAAAATGTTCTTGATTTTCCGTTTATATTACCGAGGGAAGATGTACACGTAAAACCGCTCTAATCCGGCTGAAACGTCGATATATGCAATAAAAACCGAACTTCTCCCCTTTTCAATATCTTACTCAGTATTTTAACGAGACACAAATAGTTGATTGAAAATTAAGTATTTAAGGTTATTATCTAATAATTTTAATCATTAATCATAATTATTATGTGTTTGCATCATTTTTATCGTATATATAATGAATTAATACCAATAAACTGAAAATTCACATAAACGTGGAAAAACGGCAAAATATTGCCTAATTCGATGATATTTTGTTTAAATCACATAAAGGAAAAGGGGATGTTAAACGTCAAAATATTGCTAAATTCGATGATTTTTCGTACGAAACAAAATGCAAGAAAACTTGCTTAAAATGCAATATTATGCTAAATTCTGAGAATTGAAGGCCAAATCACATATCGTGATACTACATGAAATAGTATCGAAATATTGGTAAAAATGAATATATTTACGTACTATCAATCTACATGATTAACGTGAAAAAGTCACTATTTTACCATATTTAAGGATTTTGCCTTCAAATCATAGAGCGAGGTTTCGTATTATTTAGATCCAAGAAAAGACATATGCCAATGTTGTTTCCAATACAAATGATAAAAAACAATGTGTTTTTATTAGAATTAACTAAAATGTTCTTGATTTTCCGTTTATATTACCGAGTGAAGATGTACAAGTAAAACCGCTCTAATCCGGCTGAAACGTCGATATATGCAATAAAAACCGAACTTCTCCCCTTTTCAATATCTTACTCAGTATTTTAACGAGAAACAAATAGATGATAGAAAATGAAGTATTTAAGGTTATTATCTAATCAATTATGTGTTTGCATCATTTTTATTTGTATAAAAACCGAACTAATCCGGATGAAACGTCGATATATGCAATAAAAACCGAACTTCTCCCCTTTTCATTATCTTACTCAGTATCTTATCGAGAAACAAATAGATGATTGAAAATGAAGTATTTAAGGTTATTATCTAATCAATTATGTGTTTGCATCATTTTTATCGTATATATATGAATTAATACCCATAGACTGAAAATTCACAAAAACGTGGAAAACGGCAAAATATTGCCTAATTCGATGATATTTTGTTTAAGTCACATAAAGGAAAAGGGGATAATTACGTCAAAATATTGCTAAATTCGATAATTTTTCGTACGAAACAAAAGGCAAGAAAACTTGCTTAAAATGCAATATTATGCGAAATTCTAAGATTTGAAGGCCAAATCACATATCGTGATACGACATGAAATAGTATCGAAATATTGGTAAAAATGAATATATTTACGCAATATCAAACTACATGAAAAAAGTGAAAAAAGTCAATATTTAACCATATTTGAGGATTTTAACTTCAAATCATAGAGCGAGGTTTCGTATTATTTAGATCCAAGAAAAGACATATGACAATGTTGTTTCCAATACAAATTATAAAAATCAATGTGTTTTCATTAGAATTAACTAAAATTTTCCTAATTTTCCGTTTATATTACCGAGGGAAGATGTACACGTAAAACCGCTCTAATCCGGCTGAAACGTCGATATATGCAATAAAAACCGAACTTCTCCCCTTTTCATTATCTTACTCAGTATTTTAACGAGAAACAAATAGATGATTGAAAATGAAGTATTTAAGGTTATTATCTAATCAATTATGTGTTTGCATCATTTTTATCGTATATATATGAATTAATACCCATAGACTGAAAATTCACAAAAACGTGGAAAACGGCAAAATATTGCCTTATTCGATGATATTTTGTTTAAGTCACATAAAGGAAAAGGGGATGATAAACGTCAAAATATTGCTAAATTCGATGATTTTTCGTACGAAACAAAAGGCAAGAAAACTTGCTTAAAATGCAATATTATGCGAAATTCTGAGATTTGAAGGCCAAATCACATATCGTCATACTACATGAAATAGAATCGAAATATTGGTAAAAAATGAATATATTTACGTAGTATCAAACTATATGAAAAACGTGAAAAAATCACTATTTAACCATATTTGAGGGTTTTAACTTCAAATCATAGAGAGAGGTTTCGTATTATTTAGATCCAAGAAAAGACATATGAGAATGTTGTTTCCAATACAAATGATAAAAATCAATGTGTTTTCATTAGAATTAACTAAAATGTTCTTGATTTTCCGTTTATATTACCGAGGGAAGATGTACACGTAAAACCGCTCTAATCCGGCTGAAACGTCGATATATGCAATAAAAACCGAACTTCTCCCCTTTTCAATATCTTACTCAGTATTTTAACGAGAAACAAATAGATGATTGAAAATGAAGTATTTAAGTTATTATCAAATCAATTATGTGTTTGCATCATTTTTATCGTATATATATGAATTAATACCCATAGACTGTAAATTCACAAAAACGTAGAAAACGGGAAAATATTGCCTAATTCGATGATATTTTGTTTAAGTCACATAAAGGAAAAGGGGATGGTAAACGTCAAAATATTGCTAAATTCGATGATTTTTCGTACGAAACAAAATGCAAGAAAACTTGCTTAAAATGCAATATTATGCGAAATTCTGAGATTTGAAGGCCAAATCACATATCGTGATACTACATGATATAGATTCGAAATATTGGTTAAAAATGAATATATTTACGTAGTATCAAACTATATGAAAAACGTGAAAAAATCACTATTTAACCATATTTGAGGGTTTTAACTTCAAATCATAGAGAGAGGTTTCGTATTATTTAGATCCAAGAAAAGACATATGACAATGTTGTTTCCAATACAAATGATAAAAATCAATGTGTTTTCATTAGAATTAACTAAAATATTCTTGATTTTCCGTTTATATTACCGAGGGAAGATGTACACGTAAAACCGCTCTAATCCGGCTGAAACGTCGATATATGCAATAAAAACCGAACTTCTCCCCTTTTCAATATCTTACTCAGTATTTTAACGAGAAACAAATAGATGATTGAAAATGAAGTATTTATGTTATTATCAAATCAATTATGTGTTTCCATCATTTTTATCGTATATATATGAATTAATACCCATAGACTGTAAATTCACAAAAACGTAGAAAACGGCAAAATATTGCCTAATTCGATGATATTTTGTTTAAGTCACATAAAGGAAAAGGGGATGGTAAACGTCAAAATATTGCTAAATTCGATGATTTTTCGTACGAAACAAAATGCAAGAAAACTTGCTTAAAATGCCATATTATGCGAAATTCTGAGATTTGAAGGCCAAATCACATATCGTGATACTACATGAAATAGAATCGAAATATTGGTAAAAATGAATATATTTACGTAATATCAAACTACATGAAAAACGTGAAAAAGTCAATATTTAACCATATTTGAGGATTTTAACTTCAAATCATAGAGCGAGGTTTCGTATTATTTAGATCCAAGAAAAGACATATGACAATGTTGTTTCCAATATAAATTATAAAAATCAATGTGTTTTCATTAGAATTAACTAAAATGTTCCTGATTTTCCGTTTATATTACCGAGGGAAGATGTACACGTAAAACCGCTCTAATCCGGCTGAAACGTCGATATTTGCAATAAAAACCGAACTTCTCCCCTTTTCAATATCTTACTCAGTATTTTAACGAGAAACAAATAGATGATTGAAAATGAAGTATTTAAGTTATTATCTAATCAATTATGTGTTTGCATCATTTTTATCGTATATATATGAATTAATACCCATAGACTGTAAATTCAATAAAACTTAGAAAACGGCAAAATATTGCCTAATTCGATGATATTTTGTTTAAGTCACATAAAGGAAAAGGGGATGATAAACGTCAAAATATTGCTAAATTCGATGATTTTTCGTACGAAACAAAAGACAAGAAAACTTGCTTAAAATGCAATATTATGCGAATTTCTGAGATTTGAAGGCCAAATCACATATCGTGATACTACATGAAATAGAATCGAAATATTGGTAAAAAATTAATATATTTAAGTAGTATCAAACTACATGAAAAACGTGAAAAAAGTCACTATTTAACAATATTTGAGGATTTTAACATCAAATCATAGAGCGAGGTTTCGTATTATTTAGATCCAAGAAAAGACATATGACAATGTTGTTTCCAATACAAATGATAAAAATCAATGTGTTTTCATTAGAATTAACTAAAATGTTCTTGATTTTCCGTTTATATTACCGAGGGAAGATGTACACGTAAAACCGCTCTAATCCGGCTGAAACGTCGATATATGCAATACAAACCGAACTTCTCCCCTTTTCAATATCTTACTCAGTATTTTAACGAGAAACAAATAGATGATTGAAAATGAAGTATTTAAGATTATTATCTAATCAATTATGTGTTTGCATCATTTTTATTTGTATAAAAACCGAACTAATCCGGATGAAACGTCGATATATGCAATAAAAACCGAACTTCTCCCCTTTTCATTATCTTACTCAGTATTTTATCGAGAAACAAATAGATGATTGAAAATGAAGTATTTAAGGTTATTATCTAATCAATTATGTGTTTGCATCATTTTTATCGTATATATATGAATAATTACCCATAGACTGAAAATTCACAAAAACGTGGAATACGGCAAAATATTGCCTTATTCGATGATATTTTGTTTAAGTCACATAAAGGAAAAGGGGATGATAAACGTCAAAATATTGCTAAATTCCATGATTTTTCGTACGAAATAAAAGGCAAGAAAACTTGCTTAAAATGCAATATTATGCGAAATTCTGAGATTTGAAGGCCAAATCACATATCGTGATACTACATGAAATAGAATCGAAATATTGGTAAAAAATGAATATATTTACGTAGTATCAAACTATATGAAAAACGTGAAAAAATCACTATTTAACCATATTTGAGGGTTTTAACTTCAAATCATAGAGAGAGGTTTCGTATTATTTAGATCCAAGAAAAGACATATGAGAATGTTGTTTCCAATACAAATGATAAAAATCAATGTGTTTTCATTAGAATTAACTAAAATGTTCTTGTTTTTCCGTTTGTATTACCGAGGGAAGATGTACACGTAAAACCGCTCTAATCCGGCTGAAACGTCGATATATGCAATTAAAACCGAACTTCTCCCCTTTTCAATATCTTACTCAGTATTTTAACGAGAAACAAATAGATGATTGAAAATGAAGTATTTAAGTTATTATCAAATCAATTATGTGTTTCCATCATTTTTATCGTATATATATGAATTAATACCCATAGACTGTAAATTCACAAAAACGTAGAAAACGGCAAAATATTGCCTAATTCGATGATATTTTGTTTAAGTCACATAAAGGAAAAGGGGATGGTAAACGTCAAAATATTGCTAAATTCGATGATTTTTCGTACGAAACAAAATGCAAGAAAACTTGCTTAAAATGCAATATTATGCGAAATTCTGAGATTTGAAGGCCAAATCACATATCGTGATACTACATGAAATAGAATCGAAATATTGGTAAAAATGAATATATTTACGTAGTATCAAACTACATGAAAAACGTGAAAAAAGTCACTATTTAACCATATTTGAGGATTTTAACTCTAAATCATAGAGCGAGGTTTCGTATTATTTAGATCCAAGAAAAGACATATGACAATGTTATTTCCAATACAAATGATAAAAAACAATGTGTTTTCATTAGAATTAACTAAAATGTTCTTGATTTTCCGTTTATATTACCGAGGGAAGATGTACACGTAAAACCGCTCTAATCCGGCTGAAACGTCGATATATGCAATAAAAACCGAACTTCTCCCCTTTTCAATATCTTACTCAGTATTTTAACGAGAAACAAATAGATGATTGAAAATGAAGTATTTAAGGTTATTATCTAATCAATTATGTGTTTGCATCATTTTTATTTGTATAAAAACCGAACTAATCCGGATGAAACGTCGATATATGCAATAAAAACCGAACTTCTCCCCTTTTCATTATCTTACTCAGTATTTTATCGAGAAACAAATAGATGATTGAAAATGAAGTATTTAAGGTTATTATCTAATCAATTATGTGTTTGCATCATTTTTATCGTATATATATGAATTAATACCCATAGACTGAAAATTCACAAAAACGTGGAAAACGGCAAAATATTGCCTAATTCGATGATATTTTGTTTAAGTCACATAAAGGAAAAGAGGATGATTACGTCAAAATATTGCTAAATTCGATAATTTTTCGTACGAAACAGAAGGCAAGAAAACTTGCTTAAAATGCAATATTATGCGAAATTCTGAGATTTGAAGGCCAAATCACATATCGTGATACGACATGAAATAGTATCGAAATATTGGTAAAAATGAATATATTTACGTAATATCAAACTACATGAGAAAAGTGAAAAAAGTCAATATTTAACCATATTTGAGGATTTTAACTTCAAATCATAGAGCGAGGTTTCGTATTATTTAGATCCAAGAAAAGACATATGACAACGTTGTTTCCAATACAAATTATAAAAATCAATGTGTTTTCATTAGAATTAACTAAAATGTTCCTAATTTTCCGTTTATATTACCGAGGGAAGATGTACACGTAAAACCGCTCTAATCCGGCTGAAACGTCGATATATGCAATAAAAACCGAACTTCTCCCCTTTTCATTATCTTACTCAGTATTTTAACGAGAAACAAATAGATGATTGAAAATGAAGTATTTAAGGTTATTATCTAATCAATTATGTGTTTGCATCATTTTTATCGTATATATATGAATTAATACCCATAGACTGAAAATTCACAAAAACGTGGAAAACGGCAAAATATTGCCTTATTCGATGATATTTTGTTTAAGTCACATAAAGGAAAAGGGGATGATAAACGTCAAAATATTGCTAAATTCGATGATTTTTCGTACGAAACAAAAGGCAAGAAAACTTGCTTAAAATGCAATATTATGCGAAATTCTGAGATTTGAAGGCCAAATCACATATCGTGATACTACATGAAATAGAATCGAAATATTGGTAAAAATGAATATATTTACGTAGTATCAAACTATATGAAAAACGTGAAAAAATCACTATTTAACCATATTTGAGGGTTTTAACTTCAAATCATAGAGAGAGGTTTCGTATTATTTAGATCCAAGAAAAGACATATGAGAATGTTGTTTCCAATACAAATGATAAAAATCAATGTGTTTTCATTAGAATTAACTAAAATGTTCTTGATTTTCCGTTTATATTACCGAGGGAAGATGTACACGTAAAACCGCTCTAATCCGGCTGAAACGTCGATATATGCAATAAAAACCGAACTTCTCCCCTTTTCAATATCTTACTCAGTATTTTAACGAGAAACAAATAGATGATTGAAAATGAAGTATTTAAGTTATTATCAAATCAATTATGTGTTTGCATCATTTTTATCGTATATATATGAATTAATACCCATAGACTGTAAATTCACAAAAACGTAGAAAACGGCAAAATATTGTCTAATTCGATGATATTTTGTTTAAGTCACATAAAGGAAAAGGGGATGGAAAACGTCAAAATATTGCTAAATTCGATGATTTTTCGTACGAAACAAAATGCAAGAAAACTTGCTTAAAATGCAATATTATGCGAAATTCTGAGATTTGAAGGCCAAATCACATATCGTGATACTACATGAAATAGAATCGAAATATTGGTAAAAATGAATATATTTACGTAATATCAAACTACATGAAAAACGTGAAAAAGTCAATATTTAACCATATTTGAGGATTTTAACTTCAAATCATAGAGCGAGGTTTCGTATTATTTAGATCCAAGAAAAGACATATGACAATGTTGTTTCCAATACAAATTATAAAAATCAATGTGTTTTCATTAGAATTAACTAAAATGTTCCTAATTTTCCGTTTATATTACCGAGGGAAGATGTACACGTAAAACCGCTCTAATCCGGCTGAAACGTCGATATATGCAATAAAAACCGAACTTCTCCCCTTTTCAATATCTTACTCAGTATTTTAACGAGAAACAAATAGATGATTGAAAATGAAGTATTTATGTTATTAACAAATCAATTATGTGTTTCCATCATTTTTATCGTATATATATGAATTAATACCCATAGACTGTAAATTCACAAAAACGTAGAAAACGGCAAAATATTGCCTAATTCGATGATATTTTGTTTAAGTCACATAAAGGAAAAGGGGATGGTAAACGTCAAAATATTGCTAAATTCGATGATTTTTCGTACGAAACAAAATGCAAGAAAACTTGCTTAAAATGCAATATTATGCGAAATTCTGAGATTTGAAGGCCAAATCACATATCGTGATACTACATGAAATAGAATCGAAATATTGGTAAAAATGAATATATTTACGTAATATCAAACTACATGAAAAACGTGAAAAAGTCAATATTTAACCATATTTGAGGATTTTAACTTCAAATCATAGAGCGAGGTTTCGTATTATTTAGATCCAAGAAAAGACATATGACAATGTTGTTTCCAATATAAATTATAAAAATCAATGTGTTTTCATTAGAATTAACTAAAATGTTCCTGATTTTCCGTTTATATTACCGAGGGAAGATGTACACGTAAAACCGCTCTAATCCGGCTGAAACGTCGATATTTGCAATAAAAACCGAACTTCTCCCCTTTTCAATATCTTACTCAGTATTTTAACGAGAAACAAATAGATGATTGAAAATGAAGTATTTAAGTTATTATCTAATCAATTATGTGTTTGCATCATTTTTATCGTATATATATGAATTAATACCCATAGACTGTAAATTCAATAAAACTTAGAAAACGGCAAAATATTGCCTAATTCGATGATATTTTGTTTAAGTCACATAAAGAAAAAGGGGATGATAAACGTCAAAATATTGCTAAATTCGATGATTTTTCGTACGAAACAAAAGACAAGAAAACTTGCTTAAAATGCAATATTATGCGAATTTCTGAGATTTGAAGGCCAAATCACATATCGTGATACTACATGAAATAGAATCGAAATATTGGTAAAAAATGAATATATTTAAGTAGTATCAAACTACATGAAAAACGTGAAAAAAGTCACTATTTAACAATATTTGAGGATTTTAACATCAAATCATAGAGCGAGGTTTCGTATTATTTAGATCCAAGAAAAGACATATGACAATGTTGTTTCCAATACAAATGATAAAAATCAATGTGTTTTCATTAGAATTAACTAAAATGTTCTTGATTTTCCGTTTATATTACCGAGGGAAGATGTACACGTAAAACCGCTCTAATCCGGCTGAAACGTCGATATATGCAATACAAACCGAACTTCTCCCCTTTTCAATATCTTACTCAGTATTTTAACGAGAAACAAATAGATGATTGAAAATGAAGTATTTAAGATTATTATCTAATCAATTATGTGTTTGCATCATTTTTATTTGTATAAAAACCGAACTAATCCGGATGAAACGTCGATATATACAATAAAAACCGAACTTCTCCCCTTTTCATTATCTTACTCAGTATTTTATCGAGAAACAAATAGATGATTGAAAATGAAGTATTTAAGGTTATTATCTAATCAATTATGTGTTTGCATCATTTTTATCGTATATATATGAATAATTACCCATAGACTGAAAATTCACAAAAACGTGGAAAACGGCAAAATATTGCCTTATTCGATGATATTTTGTTTAAGTCACATAAAGGAAAAGGGGATGATAAACGTCAAAACATTGCTAAATTCCATGATTTTTCGTACGAAATAAAAGGCAAGAAAACTTGCTTAAAATGCAATATTATGCGAAATTCTGAGATTTGAAGGCCAAATCACATATCGTGATACTACATGAAATAGAATCGAAATATTGGTAAAAAATGAATATATTTACGTAGTATCAAACTATATGAAAAACGTGAAAAAATCACTATTTAACCATATTTGAGGGTTTTAACTTCAAATCATAGAGAGAGGTTTCGTATTATTTAGATCCAAGAAAAGACATATGAGAATGTTGTTTCCAATACAAATGATAAAAATCAATGTGTTTTCATTAGAATTAACTAAAATGTTCTTGATTTTCCGTTTCTATTACCGAGGGAAGATGTACACGTAAAACCGCTCTAATCCGGCTGAAACGTCGATATATGCAATTAAAACCGAACTTCTCCCCTTTTCAATATCTTACTCAGTATTTTAACGAGAAACAAATAGATGATTGAAAATGAAGTATTTAAGTTATTATCAAATCAATTATGTGTTTCCATCATTTTTATCGTATATATATGAATTAATACCCATAGACTGTAAATTCACAAAAACGTAGAAAACGGCAAAATATTGCCTAATTCGATGATATTTTGTTTAAGTCACATAAAGGAAAAGGGGATGGTAAACGTCAAAATATTGCAAAATTCGATGATTTTTCGTACGAAACAAAATGCAAGAAAACTTGCTTAAAATGCAATATTATGCGAAATTCTGAGATTTGAAGGCCAAATCACATATCGTGATACTACATGAAATAGAATCGAAATATTGGTAAAAATGAATATATTTACGTAGTATCAAACTACATGAAAAACGTGAAAAAAGTCACTATTTAACCATATTTGAGGATTTTAACTCTAAATCATAGAGCGAGGTTTCGTATTATTTAGATCCAAGAAAAGACATATGACAATGTTATTTCCAATACAAATGATAAAAAACAATGTGTTTTCATTAGAATTAACTAAAATGTTCTTGATTTTCCGTTTATATTACCGAGGGAAGATGTACACGTAAAACCGCTCTAATCCGGCTGAAACGTCGATATATGCAATAAAAACCGAACTTCTCCCCTTTTCAATATCTCACTCAGTATTTTAACGAGACACAAATAGTTGATTGAAAATGAAGTATTTAAGGTTATTATCTAATAATTTTAATCATTAATCATAATTATTATGTGTTTGCATCATTTTTATCGTATATATAATGAATTAATACCAATAAACTGAAAATTCACATAAACGTGGAAAAACGGCAAAATATTGCCTAATTCGATGATATTTTGTTTAAATCACATAAAGGAAAAGGGGATGTTAAACGTCAAGATATTGCTAAATTCGATGATTTTTCGTACGAAACAAAATGCAAGAAAACTTGCTTAAAATGCAATATTATGCGAAATTTTGAGAATTGAAGGCCAAATCACATATCGTGATACTACATGAAATAGTATCGAAATATTGGTAAAAATGAATATATTTACGTACTATCAAACTACATGATTAACGTGAAAAAGTCACTATTTTACCATATTTAAGGATTTTGCCTTCAAATCATAGAGCGAGGTTTCGTATTATTTAGATCCAAGAAAAGACATATGCCAATGTTGTTTCCAATACAAATGATAAAAAACAATGTGTTTTTATTAGAATTAACTAAAATGTTCTTGATTTTCCGTTTATATTACCGAGTGAAGATGTACAAGTAAAACCGCTCTAATCCGGCTGAAACGTCGATATATGCAATAAAAACCGAACTTCTCCCCTTTTCAATATCTTACTCAGTATTTTAACGAGAAACAAATAGATGATTGAAAATGAAGTATTTAAGGTTATTATCTAATCAATTATGTGTTTGCATCATTTTTATTTGTATAAAAACCGAACTAATCCTGATGAAACGTCGATATATGCAATAAAAACCGAACTTCTCCCCTTTTCATTATCTTACTCAGTATTTTATCGAGAAACAAATAGATGATTGAAAATGAAGTATTTAAGGTTATTATCTAATCAATTATGTGTTTGCATCATTTTTATCGTATATATATGAATTATTACCCATAGACTGAAAATTCACAAAAACGTGGAAAACGGCAAAATATTGCCTAATTCGATGATATTTTGTTTAAGTCACATAAAGGAAAAGAGGATGATTACGTCAAAATATTGCTAAATTCGATAATTTTTCGTACGAAACAAAAGGCAAGAAAACTTGCTTAAAATGCAATATTATGCGAAATTCTGAGATTTGAAGGCCAAATCACATATCGTGATACGACATGAAATAGTATCGAAATATTGGTAAAAATGAATATATTTACGTAATATCAAACTACATGAGAAAAGTGAAAAAAGTCAATATTTAACCATATTTGAGGATTTTAACTTCAAATCATAGAGCGAGGTTTCGTATTATTTAGATCCAAGAAAAGACATATGACAATGTTGTTTCCAATACAAATTATAAAAATCAATGTGTTTTCATTAGAATTAACTAAAATGTTCCTAATTTTCCGTTTATATTACCGAGGGAAGATGTACACGTAAAACCGCTCTAATCCGGCTGAAACGTCGATATATGCAATAAAAACCGAACTTCTCCCCTTTTCATTATCTTACTCAGTATTTTAACGAGAAACAAATAGATGATTGAAAATGAAGTATTTAAGGTTATTATCTAATCAATTATGTGTTTGCATCATTTTTATCGTATATATGAATTAATACCCATAGACTGAAAATTCACAAAAACGTGGAAAACGGCAAAATATTGCCTTATTCGATGATATTTTGTTTAAGTCACATAAAGGAAAAGGGGATGATAAACGTCAAAATATTGCTAAATTCGATGATTTTTCGTACGAAACAAAAGGCAAGAAAACTTGCTTAAAATGCAATATTATGCGAAATTCTGAGATTTGAAGGCCAAATCACATATCGTGATACTACATGAAATAGAATCGAAATATTGGTAAAAAATGAATATATTTACGTAGTATCAAACTATATGAAAAACGTGAAAAAATCACTATTTAACCATATTTGAGGGTTTTAACTTCAAATCATAGAGAGAGGTTTCGTATTATTTAGATCCAAGAAAAAACATATGAGAATGTTGTTTCCAATACAAATGATAAAAATCAATGTGTTTTCATTAGAATTAACTAAAATGTTCTTGATTTTCCGTTTATATTACCGAGGGAAGATGTACACGTAAAACCGCTCTAATCCGGCTGAAACGTCGATATATGCAATAAAAACCGAACTTCTCCCCTTTTCAATATCTTACTCAGTATTTTAACGAGAAACAAATAGATGATTGAAAATGAAGTATTTAAGTTATTATCAAATCAATTATGTGTTTGCATCATTTTTATCGTATATATATGAATTAATACCCATAGACTGTAAATTCACAAAAACGTAGAAAACGGCAAAATATTGTCTAATTCGATGATATTTTGTTTAAGTCACATAAAGGAAAAGGGGATGGTAAACGTCAAAATATTGCTAAATTCGATGATTTTTCGTACGAAACAAAATGCAAGAAAACTTGCTTAAAATGCAATATTATGCGAAATTCTGAGATTTGAAGGCCAAATCACATATCGTGATACTACATGAAATAGAATCGAAATATTGGTAAAAATGAATATATTTACGTAATATCAAACTACATGAAAAACGTGAAAAAGTCAATATTTAACCATATTTGAGGATTTTAACTTCAAATCATAGAGCGAGGTTTCGTATTATTTAGATCCAAGAAAAGACATATGACAATGTTGTTTCCAATACAAATTATAAAAATCAATGTGTTTTCATTAGAATTAACTAAAATGTTCCTAATTTTCCGTTTATATTACCGAGGGAAGATGTATACGTAAAACCGCTCTAATCCGGCTGAAACGTCGATATATGCAATAAAAACCGAACTTCTCCCCTTTTCAATATCTTACTCAGTATTTTAATGAGAAACAAATAGATGATTGAAAATGAAGTATTTAAGGTTATTATCTAATCAATTATGTGTTTGCATCATTTTTATCGTATATATATGAATTACTACCCATAGACTGTAAATTCACAAAAACGTAGAAAACGGCAAAATATTGCCTAATTCGATGATATTTTGTTTAAGTCACATAAAGGAAAATGGGATGATAAACGTCAAAATATTGCTAAATTCGATGATTTTTCGTACGAAACAAAATGCAAGAAAACTTGCTTAAAATGCAATATTATGCGAATTTCTGAGATTTGAAGGCCAAATCACATATCGTGATACTACATGAAATAGAATCGAAATATTGGTAAAAAATGAATATATTTAAGTAGTATCAAACTACATGAAAAACGTGAAAAAAGTCACTATTTAACAATATTTGAGGATTTTAACATCAAATCATAGAGCGAGGTTTCGTATTATTTAGATCCAAGAAAAGACATATGACAATGTTGTTTCCAATACAAATGATAAAAATCAATGTGTTTTCATTAGAATTAACTAAAATGTTCTTGATTTTCCGTTTATATTACCGAGGGAAGATGTACACGTAAAACCGCTCTAATCCGGCTGAAACGTCGATATATGCAATACAAACCGAACTTCTCCCCTTTTCAATATCTTACTCAGTATTTTAACGAGAAACAAATAGATGATTGAAAATGAAGTATTTAAGATTATTATCTAATCAATTATGTGTTTGCATCATTTTTATTTGTATAAAAACCGAACTAATCCGGATGAAACGTCGATATATGCAATAAAAACCGAACTTCTCCCCTTTTCATTATCTTACTCAGTATTTTATCGAGAAACAAATAGATGATTGAAAATGAAGTATTTAAGGTTATTATCTAATCAATTATGTGTTTGCATCATTTTTATCGTATATATATGAATAATTACCCATAGACTGAAAATTCACAAAAACGTGGAAAACGGCAAAATATTGCCTTATTCGATGATATTTTGTTTAAGTCACATAAAGGAAAAGGGGATGATAAACGTCAAAACATTGCTAAATTCCATGATTTTTCGTACGAAATAAAAGGCAAGAAAACTTGCTTAAAATGCAATATTATGCGAAATTCTGAGATTTGAAGGCCAAATCACATATCGTGATACTACATGAAATAGAATCGAAATATTGGTAAAAAATGAATATATTTACGTAGTATCAAACTATATGAAAAACGTGAAAAAATCACTATTTAACCATATTTGAGGGTTTTAACTTCAAATCATAGAGAGAGGTTTCGTATTATTTAGATCCAAGAAAAGACATATGACAATGTTGTTTCCAATACAAATGATAAAAATCAATGTGTTTTCATTAGAATTAACTAAAATATTCTTGATTTTCCGTTTATATTACCGAGGGAAGATGTACACGTAAAACCGCTCTAATCCGGCTGAAACGTCGATATATGCAATAAAAACCGAACTTCTCCCCTTTTCAATATCTTACTCAGTATTTTAAGGAGAAACAAATAGATGATTGAAAATGAAGTATTTAAGTTATTATCAAATCAATTATGTGTTTCCATAATTTTTATCGTATATATATGAATTAATACCCATATACTGTAAATTCACAAAAACGTAGAAAACGGCAAAATATTGCCTAATTCGATGATATTTTGTTTAAGTCACATAAAGGAAAAGGGGATGATAAACGTCAAAATATTGCTAAATTCGATGATTTTTCGTACAAAACAAAATGCAAGAAAACTTGCTTAAAATGCAATATTATGCGAAATTCTGAGATTTGAAGGCCAAATCACATATCGTGATACTACATGAAATAGAATCGAAATATTGGTAAAAATGAATATATTTACGTAATATCAAACTACATGAAAAACGTGAAAAAGTCAATATATAACCATATTTGAGGATTTTAACTTCAAATCATAGAGCGAGGTTTCGTATTATTTAGATCCAAGAAAACACATATGACAATGTTGTTTCCAATACAAATGATAAAAATCAATGTATTTTCATTAGTATTAATTAAAATGTTCCTGATTTTCCGTTTATATTACCGATGGAAGATGTACACGAAAATCGCTCTAGTCCGGCTGAAACGTCGATATATGCAATAAAAACCGAACTTCTCCTCTTTTCAATATCTTACTCAGTATTTTAACTAGAAACAAATAGTTGATTGAAAATGAAGTATTTAAGGTTATTATCTAATCAATTATGTGTTTGCGTCGTTTTTATCGTATATATAATGAATTAATACCCATAGACTGAAAATTCACAAAAACGTGGAAAAACGGCAAAATATTGCCTAATTCGATGATATTTTGTTTAAATCAAATAAAGGAAAAGGGGATGATAAACGTCAAAATATTGCTAAATTCGATGATTTTTCGTACGAAACAAAATGCAAGAAAACTTGCTTAAAATGCAATATTATGCGAAATTCTGAGATTTGAAGGCCAAATCACATATCGTGATACGAGTTGAAATAGTATCGAAATATTGGTAAAAATGAATATATTTACGTAATATCAAACTACATGAAAAAAGTGAAAAAAGTCAATATTTAACCATATTTGAGGATTTTAACTTCAAATCATAGATCGAGGTTTCGTATTATTTAGATCCAAGAATAGACATATGACAATGTTGTTTCCAATACAAATGATAAAAATCAATGTGTTTTCATTAGAATTAACTAAAATGTTCCTGATTTTCCGTTTATATTACCGAGGGAAGATGTACACGTAAAACCGCTCTAATCCGGCTGAAACGTCGATATATGCAATAAAAACCGAACTTCTCCCCTTTTCAATATCTTACTCAGTATTTTAACGAGAAACAAATAGATGATTGAAAATGAAGTATTTAAGTTATTATCTAATCAATTATGTGTTTGCATCAATTTTATCGTATATATATGAATTAATACCCATAGACTGTAAATTCACAAAAACGTAGAAAACGGCAAAATATTGCCTAATTCGATGATATTTTGTTTAAGTCACATAAAGGAAAAGGGGATGATAAGTGTCAAAATATTGCTAAATTCGATGATTTTTCGTACGAAAGAAAAGACAAGAAAACTTGCTTAAAATGCAATATTATGCGAATTTCTGAGATTTGAAGGCCAAATCACATATCGTGATACTACATGAAATAGAATCGAAATATTGGTAAAAAATGAATATATTTAAGTAGTATCAAACTACATGAAAAACGTGAAAAAAGTCACTATTTAACCATATTTGAGGATTTTAACTTCAAATCATAGAGCGAGGTTTCGTATTATTTAGATCCAAGAAAAGACATATGACAATGTTGTTTCCAATACAAATGATAAAAATCAATGTGTTTTCATTATAATTAACTAAAATGTTCTTGAATTTCCGTTTATATTACCGAGGGAAGATGTACATGTAAAACTGCTCTAATCCGGCTGAAACGTCGATATATGCTATAAAAACTGAACTTCTCCCCTTTTCAATATCTTACTCAGTATTTTAACGAGAAACAAATAAATGATTGAAAATGAAGTATTTAAGTTATTATCAAATCAATTATGTGTTTCCATCAATTTTATCGTATATATATGAATTAATACCCATAGACTGTAAATTCACAAAAACGTAGAAAACGGCAAAATATTGCCTAATTCGATGATATTTTGTTTAAGTCACATAAAGGAAAAGGGGGATGATAAACGTCATAATATTGCTAAATTCGATGATTTTTCGTACGAAACAAAATGCAAAAAAACTTGCTTAAAATGCAATATTATGCGAAATTCTGAGATTTGAAGGCCAAATCACATATAGTGATACTACATGAAATAGAATCGAAATATTGGTAAAAATGAATATATTTACGTAATATCAAACTACATGAAAAACGTGAAAAAGTCAATATTTAACCATATTTGACGATTTTAACTTCAAATCATAGAGCGAGGTTTCGTATTATTTAGATCCAAGAAAAGACATATGACAATGTTGTTTCCAATACAAATGATAAAAATCAATGTATTTTCATTAGTATTAATTAAAATGTTCCTGATTTTCCGTTTATATTACCGATGGAAGATGTACACGAAAATCGCTCTATTCCGGCTGAAACGTCGATATATGCAATAAAAACAGAACTTCTCCCCTTTTCAATATCTTACTCAGTATTTTAACGAGAAACAAATAGTTGATTGAAAATGAAGTATTTAAGGTTATTATCTAATGTATTATGTGTTTGCGTCATTTTTATCGTATATATAAGGAATTAATACCCATAGACTGAAAATTCACAAAAACGTGGAAAAACGGCAAAATATTGCCTAATTCGATGATATTTTGTTTAAATCAAATAAAGGAAAAAGGATGATAAACGTCAAAATATTGCTAAATTCGATGATATATCGTACGAAACAAAATGCAAGAAAACTTGCTTAAAATGCAATATTATGCGAAATTCTGAGATTTGAAGGCCAAATCACATATCGTGATACGACATGAAATAGTATCGAAATATTGGTAAAAATGAATATATTTACGTAATACCAAACTACATGAAAAAAGTGAAAAAAGTCAATATTTAACCATATTTGAGGATTTTAACTTCAAATCATAGAGCGAGGTTTCGTATTATTTAGATCCAAGAATAGACATATGACAATGTTGTTTCCAATACAAATGATAAAAATCAATATATTTTCATTAGTATTAACTAAAATGTTCCTGATTTTCCGTTTATATTACCGATGGAAGATGTACACGAAAATCGCTCTATTCCGGCTGAAACGTCGATATATGCAATAAAAACAGAACTTCTCCCCTTTTCAATATAATACTCAGTATTTTAACGAGAAACAAATAGTTGATTGAAAATGAAGTATTTAAGGTTATTATCTAATGTATTATGTGTTTGCGTCATTTTTATCGTATATATAATGAATGAATACCCATAGACTGAAAATTCACAAAAACGTGGAAAAACGGCAAAATATTGCCTAATTCGATGATATTTTGTTTAAATCAAATAAAGGAAAAGGGGATGATAAACGCCAAATATTGCTAAATTCGATGATTTTTCGTACGAAACAAAATGCAAGAAACCTTGCTTAAAATGCAATATTATGCGAAATTCTGAGATTTGAAGGCCAAATCACATATCGTGATACGACATGAAAGAGTATCGAAATATTGGTAAAAATGAATATATTTACGTAATATCAAACTACATGAAAAAAGTGAAAAAAGTCAATATTTAACCATATTTGAGGATTTTAACTTCAAATCATAGAGCGAGGTTTCGTATTATTTAGATCCAAGAATAGACATATGACAATGTTGTTTCCAATACAAATGATAAAAATCAATGTGTTTTCATTAGAATTAACTAAAATGTTCCTGATTTTCCGTTTATATTACCGAGGGAAGATGTACACGTAAAACCGCTCTATTCCGGCTGAAACGTCGATATATGCAATAAAAACCGAACTTCTCCCCTTCTCATTATCTTACTTAGTATTTTAACGAGAAACAAATAGATGATTGAAAATGAAGTATTTAAGTTATTATCAAATCAATTATGTGTTTTCATCATTTTTATCGTATATATATGAATTAATACCCATAGACTGTAAATTCACAAAAACGTAGAAAACGGCAAAATATTGCCTAATTCGATGATATTTTGTTTAAGTCACATAAAAGAAAAGGGGATGATAAACGTCAAAATATTGCTAAAATCGATGATTTTTCGTACGAAACAAAATGCAAGAAAACTTGCTTAAAATGCAATATTATGCGAAATTCTGAGATTTGAAGGCAAAATCACATATCGTGATACTACATGAAATAGAATCGAAATATTGGTAAAAATGAATATATTTACGTAATATCAAACTACATGAAAAACGTGAAAAAGTCAATATTTAACCGTATTTGAGTATTTTAACTTCAAATCATAGAGCGAGGTTTCGTATTATTTAGATCCAAGAAAAGACATATGACAATGTTGTTTCCAATACAAATTATAAAAATCAATGTGTTTTCATTAGAATTAACTAAAATGTTCCTGATTTTCCGTTTATATTACCGAGGGAAGATGTACACGTAAAACCGCTCTAATCCGGCTGGAACGTCGATATATGCAATAAAAACCGAACTTCTCCCCTTTTCATTATTTTACTCAGTATTTTAACGAGAAACAAATAGATGATTGAAAATGAAGTATTTAAGGTTATTATCTAATCAATTATGTGTTTGCATCATTTTTATCGTATATATATGAATTAATACCCATAGACTGAAAATTCACAAAAACGTGGAAAACGGCAAAATATTGCCTAATTCGATGATATTTTGTTTAAGTCACATAAAGGAAAAGGGGATGATAAACGTCAAAATATTGCTAAATTCGATGATTTTTCGTACGAAACAAAAGGCAAGAAAATTGCTTAAAATGCAATATTATGCGAAATTCTGAGATTTGAAGGCCAAATCACATATCGTGATACTACATGAAATAGAATCGAAATATTGGTAAAAATGAATGTATTTACGTAGTATCAAACTACATGAAAAACTTGAAAAAAAGTCACTATTTAACCATATTTGAGGATTTTAACTTCAAATCATAGAGCGAGGTTTCGTATTATTTAGATCCAAGAAAAGACATATGACAATGTTGTTTCCAATACAAATGATAAAAATCAATGTATTTTCATTAGTATTAACTAAAATGTTCCTGATTTTCCATTTATATTAACGATGGAAGATGTACACGAAAATCGCTCTATTCCGGCTGAAACGTCGATATATGCAATAAAAACAGAACTTCTCCCCTTTTCAATATCTTACTCAGTATTTTAACGAGAAACAAATAGTTGATTGAAAATGAAGTATTTAAGGTTATTATCTAATGTATTATGTGTTTGCGTCATTTTTATCGTATATATAATGAATGAATACCCATAGACTGAAAATTCACAAAAACGTGGAAAAACGGCAAAATATTGCCTAATTCGATGATATTTTGTTTAAATCAAATAAAGGAAAAGGGGATGATAAACGCCAAATATTGCTAAACTCGATGATTTTTCGTACGAAACAAAATGCAAGAAAACTTGCTTAAAATGCAATATTATGCGAAATTCTGAGATTTGAAGGCCAAATCACATATCGTGATACGACATGAAAGAGTATCGAAATATTGGTAAAAATGAATATATTTACGTAATATCAAACTACATGAAAAAAGTAAAAAAAGTCAATATTTAACCATATTTGAGGATTTTAACTTCAAATCATAGAGCGAGGTTTCGTATTATTTAGATCCAAGAATAGACATATGACAATGTTGTTTCCAATACAAATGATAAAAATCAATGTGTTTTCATTAGAATTAACAAAAATGTTCCTGATTTTCCGTTTCTATTACCGAGGGAAGATGTACACGTAAAACCGCTCTAATCCGGCTGAAACGTCGATATATGCAATAAAAACCGAACTTCTCCTCTTTTCATTATCTTACTCAGAATTTTAACGAGAAACAAATAGATGATTGAAAATGAAGTATTTAAGTTATTATCAAATCAATTATGTGTTTCCATCATTTTTATCGTATATATGTGAATTAATACCCATAGACTGTAAATTCACAAAAACGTAGAAAACGGCAAAATATTGCCTAATTCGATGATATTTTGTTTAAGTCACATAAAGGAAAAGGGGATGATAAACGTCAAAATATTGCTAAAATCGATGATTTTTCGTACGAAACAAAATGCAAGAAAACTTGCTTAAAATGCAATATTATGCGAAATTCTGAGATTTGAAGGCAAAATCACATATCGTGATACTACATGAAATAGAATCGAAATATTGGTAAAAATGAATATATTTACGTAATATCAAACTACATGAAAAACGTGAAAAAGTCAATATTTAACCATATTTGAGGATTTTAACTTCAAATCATAGAGCGAGGTTTCGTATTATTTAGATCCAAGAAAAGACATATGACAATGTTGTTTCCAATACAAATGATAAAAATCAATATATTTTCATTACTATTAACTAAAATGTTCCTGATTTTCCGTTTATATTACCGATGGAAGATGTACACGAAAATCGCTCTATTCCGGCTGAAACGTCGATATATGCAATAAAAACAGAACTTCTCCTCTTTTCAATATCTTACTCAGTATTTTAACGAGAAACAAATAGTTGATTGAAAATGAAGTATTTAAGGTTAATATCTAATGTATTATGTGTTTGCGTCATTTTTATCGTATATATAATGAATTAATACCCATAGACTGAAAATTCACAAAAACGTGGAAAAACGGAAAAATATTGCCTAATTCGATGATATTTTGTTTAAATCAAATAAAGGAAAAGGGGATGATAAACGTCAAAATATTGCTAAATTCGATGATATATCGTACGAAACAAAATGCAAGAAAACTTGCTTAAAATGCAATATTATGCGAAATTCTGAGATTTGAAGGCCAAATCACATATCGTGATACGACATGAAATAGTATCGAAATATTGGTAAAAATGAATATATTTACGTAATACCAAACAACATGAAAAAAGTGAAAAAAGTCAATATTTAACCATATTTGAGGATTTTAACTTCAAATCATAGAGCGAGGTTTCGTATTATTTAGATCCAAGAATAGACATATGACAATGTTGTTTCCAATACAAATGATAAAAATCAATGTATTTTCATTAGTATTAACTAAAATGTTCCTGATTTTCCGTTTATATTACCGATGGAAGATGTACACGAAAATCGCTCTATTCCGACTGAAACGTCGATATATGCAATAAAAACAGAACTGCTCCCCTTTTCAATATAATACTCAGTATTTTAACGAGAAACAAATAGTTGATTGAAAATGAAGTATTTAAGGTTATTATCTAATGTATTATGTGTTTGCGTCATTTTTATCGTATATATAATGAATGAATACCCATAGACTGAAAATTCACAAAAACGTGGAAAAACGGCAAAATATTGCCTAATTCGATGATATTTTGTTTAAATCAAATAAAGGAAAAGGGGATGATAAACGCCAAATATTGCTAAATTCGATGATTTTTCGTACGAAACAAAATGCAAGAAAACTTGCTTAAAATGCAATATTATGCGAAATTCTGAGATTTGAAGGCCAAATCACATATCGTGATACGACATGAAAGAGTATCGAAATATTGGTAAAAATGAATATATTTACGTAATATCAAACTACATGAAAAAAGTGAAAAAAGTCAATATTTAACCATATTTGAGGATTTTAACTTCAAATCATAGAGCGAGGTTTCGTATTATTTAGATCCAGGAATAGACATATGACAATGTTGTTTCCAATACAAATGATAAAAATCAATGTGTTTTCATTAGAATTAACTAAAATGTTCCGGATTTTCCGTTTATATTACCGAGGGAAGATGTACACGTAAAACCGCTCTAATCCGGCTGAAACGTCGATATATGCAATAAAAACCGAACTTCTCCCCTTTTCATTATCTTACTTAGTATTTTAACGAGAAACAAATAGATGATTGAAAATGAAGTATTTAAGTTATTATCAAATCAATTATGTGTTTCCATCATTTTTATCGTATATATATGAATTAATACCCATAGACTGTAAATTCACAAAAACGTAGAAAACGGCAAAATATTGCCTAATTCGATGATATTTTGTTTAAGTCACATAAAGGAAAAGGGGATGATAAACGTCATAATATTGCTAAATTCGATGATTTTTCGTACGAAACAAAATGCAAGAAAACTTGCTTAAAATGCAATATTATGCGAAATTCTGAGATTTGAAGGCCAAATCACATATCGTGATACTACATGAAATAGAATCGAAATATTGGTAAAAATGAATATATTTACGTAATATCAAACTACATGAAAAACGTGAAAAATTCAATATTTAACCATATTTGAGGATTTTAACTTCAAATCATAGAGCGAGGTTTCGTATTACTTAGATCCAAGAATAGACATATGACAATGTTGTTTCCAATACAAATGATAAAAATCAAAGTGTTTTCATTAGAATTAACTAAAATGTTCCTGATTTTCCGTTTATATTACCTAGGGAAGATGTACACGTAAAACCGCTCTAATCCGGCTGAAACGTCGATATATGCAATAAAAACCGAACTTCTCCCCTTTTCAATATCTTACTCAGTATTTTAACGAGAAACAAATAGATGATTTAAAATGAAGTATTTTAGTTATTATCTAATCAATTATGTGTTTCCATCATTTTTATCGTATATATATGAAATAATACCCATAGACTGTAAATTCTCAAAAACGTAGAAAACGGCAAAATATTGCCTAATTCGATGATATTTTGTTTAAGTCAGATAAAAGAAAAGGGGATGATAAACGTCAAAATATTGCTAAAATCGATGATTTTTCGTACGAAACAAAATGCAAGAAAACTTGCTTAAAATGCAATATTATGCGAAATTCTGAGATTTGAAGGCAAAATCACATATCGTGATACTACATGAAATAGAATCGAAATATTGGTAAAAATGAATATATTTACGTAATATCAAACTACATGAAAAACGTGAAAAAGTCAATATTTAACCATATTTGATGATTTTAACTTCAAATAATAGAGCGAGGTTTTGTATTATTTAGATCCAAGAAAAGACATATGACAATGTTGTTTCCAATACAAATGATAAAAATCAATGTATTTTCATTAGTATTAACTAAAATGTTCCTGATTTTCCGTTTATATTACCGATGGAAGATGTACACGAAAATCGCTCTATTCCGGCTGAAACGTCGATATATGCAATAAAAACAGAACTTCTCCCCTTTTCAATATAATACTCAGTATTTTAACGAGAAATAAATAGTTGATTGAAAATGAAGTATTTAAGGTTATTATCTAATGTATTATGTGTTTGCGTCATTTTTATCGTATATATAATGAATTAATACCCATACACTGAAAATTCACAAACACGTGGAAAAACGGCAAAATATTGCCTAATTCGATGATATTTTGTTTAAATCAAATAAAGGAAAAGGGGATGATAAACGCCAAATATTGCTAAATTCGATGATTTTTCGTACGAAACAAAATGCAAGAAAACTTGCTTAAAATGCAATATTATGCGAAATTCTGAGATTTGAATACCAAATCACATATCGTGATACGACATGAAATAGTATCGAAATATTGGTTAAAATGCATATATTTACGTAATATCAAACTACATGAAAAAAGTGAAAAAAATCAATATTTAACCATATTTGAGGATTTTAACTTCAAATCATAGAGCGAGGTTTCGTATTATTTAGATCCAAGAATAGACATATGACAATGTTGTTTCCAATACAAATGATAAAAATCAATGTGTTTTCATTAGAATTAACTAAAATGTTCCTGATTTTCCGTTTATATTACCGAGGGAAGATGTACACGTAAAACCGCTCTAATCCGGCTGAAACGTCGATATATGCAATAAAAACCGAACTTCTCCCCTTTTCAATATCTTACTCAGTATTTTAACGAGAAACAAATAGATGATTGAAAATGAAGTATTTAAGTTATTATCTAATCAATTATGTGTTTGCATCATTTTTATCGTATATATATGAATTAATACCCATAGACTGTAAATTCACAAAAACGTAGAAAACGGCAAAATATTGCCTAATTCGATGATATTTTGTTTAAGTCACATAAAGGAAAAGGGGATGATAAACGTCAAAATATTGCTAAATTCGATGATTTTTCGTACGAAACAAAATGCAAGAAAACTTCCTTTAAATGCAATATTATGCGAAATTCTGAAATTTGAAGGCCAAATCACATATCGTGATACTACATGAAATAGAATCGAAATATTGGTAAATTGAATATATTTACGAAATATTAAACTACATGAAAAACATGAAAAAGTCAATATTTAACCATATTTGAGGATTTTAACTTCAAATCATAGAGCGAGTTTCGTATTATTTAGATCCAAGAAAAGACATATGACAATGTTGTTTCCAATACAAATGATAAAAATAAATGTATTTTCATTAGTATTAACTAAAATGTTCCTGATTTTCCGTTTATATTACCGATGGAAGATGTACACGAAAATCGCTCTATTCCGGCTGAAACGTCGATATATGCTATAAAAACAGTACTTCTCCCCTTTTCAATATCTTACTCAGTATTTTAACGAGAAACAAATAGTTGATTGAAAATGAAGTATTTAAGGTTATTATCAAATCAATTATGTGTTTGCGTCATTTTTATCGTATATATAATGAATTAATACCCATAGACTGAAAATTCACAAAAACGTGGAAAACGTCAAAATATTGCCTAATTTGATGATATTTTGTTTAAATCAAATAAATGAAAAGGGGATGATAAACGTCAAAATATTGCTAAATTCAATGATTTTTCATACGAAACAAAATGCAAGAAAATTTGCTTAAAATGCAATATTACGCGAAATTCTGAGATTTGAAGGCCAAATCACATATCGTGATTTTACATGAAATAAAATCGAAATATTGGTAAAAATGAATATATTTACGTAGTATCAAACTACATGAAAAACGTGAAAAAAGTCACTATTTAACCATATTTGAGGATTTTAACTTCAAATCATAGAGCGAGGTTTCGTATTATTTAGATCCAAGAAAAGACATATGACAATGTTGTTTCCAATACAAATTATAAAAATCAATGTGTTTTCATTAGAATTAACTAAAATGTTCCTGATTTTCCGTTTATATTACCGAGGGAAGATGTACACGTAAAACCGCTCTAATCCGGCTGAAACGTCGATATATGCAATAAAAACCGAACTTCTTCCCTTTTCAATATCTTACTCAGTATTTTAACGAGAAACAAATAGATGATTGAAAATGAAGTATTTAAGTTATTATCTAATCAATTATGTGTTTCCATCATTTTTATCGTATATATATGAATAAAAAACGCATAGACTGTAAATTCACAAAAACGTAGAAAACGGCAAAATATTGCCTAATTCGATGATATTTTGTTTAAGTCACAGAAAGGAAAAGGGGATGATAAACGTCAAAATTTTGCTAAATTCGATGATTTTTCGTACGAAACAAAATGCAAGAAAACTTGCTTAAAATGCAATATTATGCGAAATTCTGAGATTTGAAGGCAAAATCACATATCGTGATACTACATGAAATAGAATCGAAATATTGGTAAAAATGAATGTATTTACGTAGTATCAAACTACATGAAAAACTTGAAAAAAAGTCACTATTTAACCATATTTGAGGATTTTAACTTCAAATCATAGAGCGAGGTTTCGTATTATTTAGATCCAAGAAAAGACATATGACAATGTTGTTTCCAATACAAATGATAAAAATCAATGTATTTTCATTAGTATTAACTAAAATGTTCCTGATTTTCCGTTTATATTAACGATGGAAGATGTACACGAAAATCGCTCTATTCCGGCTGAAACGTCGATATATGCAATAAAAACAGAACTTCTCCCCTTTTCGATATCTTACTCTGTATTTTAACGAGAAACAAATAGTTGATTGAAAATGAAGTATTTAAGGTTATTATCTAATGTATTATGTGTTTGCGTCATTTTTATCGTATATATAATGAATGAATACCCATAGACTGAAAATTCACAAAAACGTGGAAAAACGGCAAAATATTGCCTAATTCGATGATATTTTGTTTAAATCAAATAAAGGAAAAGGGGATGATAAAAGCCAAATATTGCTAAATTCGATGATTTTTCGTACGAAACAAAATGCAAGAAAACTTGCTTAAAATGCAATATTATGCGAAATTCTGAGATTTGAAGGCCAAATCACATATCGTGATACGACATGAAAGAGTATCGAAATATTGGTAAAAATGAATATATTTACGTAATATCAAACTACATGAAAAAAGTGAAAAAAGTCAATATTTAACCATATTTGAGGATTTTAACTTTAAATCATAGAGCGAGGTTTCGTATTATTTAGATCCAAGAATAGACATATGACAATGTTGTTTCCAATACAAATGATAAAAATCAATGTGTTTTCATTAGAATTAACAAAAATGTTCCTGATTTTCCGTTTATATTACCGATGGAAGATGTACACGTAAAACCGCTCTAATCCGGCTGAAACGTCGATATATGCAATAAAAACCGAACTTCTCCTCTTTTCATTATCTTACTCAGAATTTTAACGAGAAACAAATAGATGATTGAAAATGAAGTATTTAAGTTATTATCAAATCAATTATGTGTTTCCATCATTTTTATCGTATATATGTGAATTAATACCCATAGACTGTAAATTCACAAAAACGTAGAAAACGGCAAAATATTGCCTAATTCGATGATATTTTGTTTAAGTCACATAAAGGAAAAGGGGATGATAAACGTCAAAATATTGCTAAAATCGATGATTTTTCGTACGAAACAAAATGCAAGAAAACTTGCTTAAAATGCAATATTATGCGAAATTCTGAGATTTGAAGGCAAAATCACATATCGTGATACTACATGAAATAGAATCGAAATATTGGTAAAAATTAATATATTTACGTAATATCAAACTACATGAAAAACGTGAAAAAGTCAATATTTACCCATATTTGAGGATTTTAACTTCAAATCATAGAACGAGGTTTCGTATTATTTAGATCCAAGAAAAGACATATGACAATGTTGTTTCCAATACAAATGATAAAAATCAATATATTTTCATTACTATTAACTAAAATGTTCCTGATTTTCCGTTTATATTACCGATGGAAGATGTACACGAAAATCGCTCTATTCCGGCTGAAACGTCGATATATGCAATAAAAACAGAACTTCTCCTCTTTTCAATATATTACTCAGTATTTTAACGAGAAACAAATAGTTGATTGAAAATGAAGTATTTAAGGTTAATATCTAATGTATTATGTGTTTGCGTCATTTTTATCGTATATATAAGGAATTAATACCCATAGACTGAAAATTCACAAAAACGTGGAAAAACGGCAAAATATTGCCTAATTCGATGATATTTTGTTTAAATCAAATAAAGGAAAAGGGGATGATAAACGTCAAAATATTGCTAAATTCGATGATATATCGTACGAAACAAAATGCAAGAAAACTTGCTTAAAATGCAATATTATGCGAAATTCTGAGATTTGAAGGACAAATCACATATCGTGATACGACATGAAATAGTATCGAAATATTGGTTAAAATGCATATATTTACGTAATATCAAACTACATGAAAAAAGTGAAAAAAATCAATATTTAACCATATTTGAGGATTTTAACTTCAAATCATAGAGCGAGGTTTCGTATTATTTAGATCCAAGAATAGACATATGACAATGTTGTTTCCAATACAAATGATAAAAATCAATGTGTTTTCATTAGAATTAACTAAAATGTTCCTGATTTTCCGTTTATATTACCGAGGGAAGATGTACACGTAAAACCGCTCTAATCCGGCTGAAACGTCGATATATGCAATAAAAACCGAACTTCTCCCCTTTTCAATATCTTACTCAGTATTTTAACGAGAAACAAATAGATGATTGAAAATGAAGTATTTAAGTTATTATCTAATCAATTATGTGTTTGCATCATTTTTATCGTATATATATGAATTAATACCCATAGACTGTAAATTCACAAAAACGTAGAAAACGGCAAAATATTGCCTAATTCGATGATATTTTGTTTAAGTCACATAAAGGAAAAGGGGATGATAAACGTCAAAATATTGCTAAATTCGATGATTTTTCGTACGAAACAAAATGCAAGAAAACTTCCTTTAAATGCAATATTATGCGAAATTCTGAAATTTGAAGGCCAAATCACATATCGTGATACTACATGAAATAGAATCGAAATATTGGTAAATTGAATATATTTACGAAATATCAAACTACATGAAAAACATGAAAAAGTCAATATTTAACCATATTTGAGGATTTTAACTTCAAATCATAGAGCGAGTTTCGTATTATTTAGATCCAAGAAAAGACATATGACAATGTTGTTTCCAATACAAATGATAAAAATCAATGTATTTTCATTAGTATTAACTAAAATGTTCCTGATTTTCCGTTTATATTACCGATGGAAGATGTACACGAAAATCGCTCTATTCCGGCTGAAACGTCGATATATGCTATAAAAACAGTACTTCTCCCCTTTTCAATATCTTACTCAGTATTTTAACGAGAAACAAATAGTTGATTGAAAATGAAGTATTTAAGGTTATTATCAAATCAATTATGTGTTTGCGTCATTTTTATCGTATATATAATGAATTAATACCCATAGACTGAAAATTCACAAAAACGTGGAAAACGTCAAAATATTGCCTAATTTGATGATATTTTGTTTAAATCAAATAAATGAAAAGGGGATGATAAACGTCAAAATATTGCTAAATTCAATGATTTTTCATACGAAACAAAATGCAAGAAAACTTGCTTAAAATGCAATATTACGCGAAATTCTGAGATTTGAAGGCCAAATCACATATCGTGATTTTACATGAAATAAAATCGAAATATTGGTAAAAATGAATATATTTACGTAGTATCAAACTACATGAAAAACGTGAAAAAAGTCACTATTTAACCATATTTGAGGATTTTAACTTCAAATCATAGAGCGAGGTTTCGTATTATTTAGATCCAAGAAAAGACATATGACAATGTTGTTTCCAATACAAATTATAAAAATCAATGTGTTTTCATTAGAATTAACTAAAATGTTCCTGATTTTCCGTTTATATTACCGAGGGAAGATGTACACGTAAAACCACTCTAATCCGGCTGAAACGTCGATATATGCAATAAAAACCGAACTTCTTCCCTTTTCAATATCTTACTCAGTATTTTAACGAGAAACAAATAGATGATTGAAAATGAAGTATTTAAGTTATTATCTAATCAATTATGTGTTTCCATCATTTTTATCGTATATATATGAATAAAAAACGCATAGACTGTAAATTCACAAAAACGTAGAAAACGGCAAAATATTGCCTAATTCGATGATATTTTGTTTAAGTCACAGAAAGGAAAAGGGGATGATAAACGTCAAAATATTGCTAAATTCGATGATTTTTCGTACGAAACAAAATGCAAGAAAACTTGCTTAAAATGCAATATTATGCGAAATTCTGAGATTTGAAGGCAAAATCACATATCGTGATACTACATGAAATAGAATCGAAATATTGGTAAAAATGAATGTATTTACGTAGTATCAAACTACATGAAAAACTTGAAAAAAAGTCACTATTTAACCATATTTGAGGATTTTAACTTCAAATCATAGAGCGAGGTTTCGTATTATTTAGATCCAAGAAAAGACATATGACAATGTTGTTTCCAATACAAATGATAAAAATCAATGTATTTTCATTAGTATTAACTAAAATGTTCCTGATTTTCCGTTTATATTAACGATGGAAGATGTACACGAAAATCGCTCTATTCCGGCTGAAACGTCGATATATGCAATAAAAACAGAACTTCTCCCCTTTTCGATATCTTACTCTGTATTTTAACGAGAAACAAATAGTTAATTGAAAATGAAGTATTTAAGGTTATTATCTAATGTATTATGTGTTTGCGTCATTTTTATCGTATATATAATGAATGAATACCCATAGACTGAAAATTCACAAAAACGTGGAAAAACGGCAAAATATTGCCTAATTCGATGATATTTTGTTTAAATCAAATAAAGGAAAAGGGGATGATAAAAAGCCAAATATTGCTAAATTCGATGATTTTTCGTACGAAACAAAATGCAAGAAAACTTGCTTAAAATGCAATATTATGCGAAATTCTGAGATTTGAAGGCAAAATCACATATCGTGATACTACATGAAATAGAATCGAAATATTGGTAAAAATGAATATATTTACGTAATATCAAACTACATGAAAAAAGTGAAAAAAGTCAATATTTAACCATATTTGAGGATTTTAGCTTTAAATCATAGAGCGAGGTTTCGTATTATTTAGATCCAAGAATAGACATATGACAATGTTGTTTCCAATACAAATGATAAAAATCAATGTGTTTTCATTAGAATTAACAAAAATGTTCCTGATTTTCCGTTTATATTACCGATGGAAGATGTACACGTAAAACCGCTCTAATCCGGCTGAAACGTCGATATATGCAATAAAAACCGAACTTCTCCTCTTTTCATTATCTTACTCAGAATTTTAACGAGAAACAAATAGATGATTGAAAATGAAGTATTTAAGTTATTATCAAATCAATTATGTGTTTCCATCATTTTTATCGTATATATGTGAATTAATACCCATAGACTGTAAATTCACAAAAACGTAGAAAACGGCAAAATATTGCCTAATTCGATGATATTTTGTTTAAGTCACATAAAGGAAAAGGGGATGATAAACGCCAAATATTGCTAAATTCGATGATTTTTCGTACGAAACAAAATGCAAGAAAACTTGCTTAAAATGCAATATTATGCGAAATTCTGAGATTTGAAGGCCAAATCACATATCGTGATACGACATGAAAGAGTATCGAAATATTGGTAAAAATGAATATATTTACGTAATATCAAACTACATGAAAAAAGTGAAAAAAGTCAATATTTAACCATATTTGAGGATTTTAACTTCAAATCATAGAGCGAGGTTTCGTATTATTTAGATCCAGGAATAGACATATGACAATGTTGTTTCCAATACAAATGATAAAAATCAATGTGTTTTCATTAGAAATAACTAAAATGTTCCTGATTTTCCGTTTATATTACCGAGGGAAGATGTACACGTAAAACCGCTCTAATCCGGCTGAAACGTCGATATATGCAATAAAAACCGAACTTCTCCGCTTTTCATTATCTTACTTAGTATTTTAACGAGAAACAAATAGATGATTGAAAATGAAGTATTTAAGTTATTATCAAATCAATTATGTGTTTCCATCATTTTTATCGTATATATATGAATTAATACCCATAGACTGTAAATTCACAAAAACGTAGAAAACGGCAAAATATTGCCTAATTCGATGATATTTTGTTTAAGTCACATAAAGGAAAAGGGGATGATAAACGTCATAATATTGCTAAATTCGATGATTTTTCGTACGAAACAAAATGCAAGAAAACTTGCTTAAAATGCAATATTATGCGAAATTCTGAGATTTGAAGGCAAAATCACATATCGTGATACTACATGAAATAGAATCGAAATATTGGTAAAAATGAATATATTTACGTAATATCAAACTACATGAAAAACGTGAAAAATTCAATATTTAACCATATTTGAGGATTTTAACTTCAAATCATAGAGCGAGGTTTCGTATTACTTAGATCCAAGAATAGACATATGACAATGTTGTTTCCAATACAAATGATAAAAATCAAAGTGTTTTCATTAGAATTAACTAAAATGTTCCTGATTTTCCGTTTATATTACCTAGGGAAGATGTACACGTAAAACCGCTCTAATCCGGCTGAAACGTCGATATATGCAATAAAAACCGAACTTCTCCCCTTTTCAATATCTTACTCAGTATTTTAACGAGAAACAAATAGATGATTTGAAATGAAGTATTTTAGTTATTATCTAATCAATTATGTGTTTCCATCATTTTTATCGTATATATATGAAATAATACCCATAGACTGTAAATTCTCAAAAACGTAGAAAACGGCAAAATATTGCCTAATTCGATGATATTTTGTTTAAGTCACATAAAAGAAAAGGGGATGATAAACGTCAAAATATTGCTAAAATCGATGATTTTTCGTACGAAACAAAATGCAAGAAAACTTGCTTAAAATGCAATATTATGCGAAATTCTGAGATTTGAAGGCAAAATCACATATCGTGATACTACATGAAATAGAATCGAAATATTGGTAAAAATGAATATATTTACGTAATATCAAACTACATGAAAAACGTGAAAAAGTAAATATTTAACCATATTTGATGATTTTAACTTCAAATCATAGAGCGAGGTTTTGTATTATTTAGATCCAAGAAAAGACATATGACAATGTTGTTTCCAATACAAATGATAAAAATCAATGTATTTTCATTAGTATTAACTAAAATGTTCCTGATTTTCCGTTTATATTACCGATGGAAGATGTACACGAAAATCGCTCTATTCCGGCTGAAACGTCGATATATGCAATAAAAACAGAACTTCTCCCCTTTTAAATATCTTACTCAGTATTTTAACGAGAAACAAATAGTTGATTGAAAATGAAGTATTTAAGGTTATTATCAAATCAATTATGTGTTTGCGTCATTTTTATCGTATATATAATGAATTAATACCCATAGACTGAAAATTCACAAAAACGTGGAAAACGGCAAAATATAGCCTAATTTGATGATATTTTGTTTAAATCAAATAAATGAAAAGGGGTTGATAAAAGTCAAAATATTGCTAAATTCGATGATTTTTCGTACGAAACAAAATGCAAGAAAACTTGCTTAAAATGCAATATTATGCGAAATTCTGAGATTTGAAGGCCAAATCACATATCGTGATACTACATGAAATAAAATCGAAATATTGGTAAAAATGAATATATTTACGTAGTATCAAACTACATGAAAAACGTGAAAAAAGTCACTATTTAACCATATTTGAGGATTTTAACTTCAAATCATAGAGCGAGGTTTCGTATTATTTAGATCCAAGAAAAGACATATGACAATGTTGTTTCCAATACAAATTATAAAAATCAATGTGTTTTCATTAGAATTAACTAAAATGTTCCTGATTTTCCGTTTATATTACCGAGGGAAGATGTACACGTAAAACCGCTCTAATCCGGCTGAAACGTCGATATATGCAATAAAAACCGAACTTCTCCCCTTTTCAATATCTTACTCAGTATTTTAACGAGAAACAAATAGATGATTGAAAATGAAGTATTTAAGTTATTATCTAATCAATTATGTGTTTGCATCATTTTTATCGTATATATATGAATTAATACCCATAGACTGTAAATTCACAAAAACGTAGAAAACGGCAAAATATTGCCTAATTCGATGATATTTTGTTTAAGTCACATAAAGGAAAAGGGGATGATAAACGTCAAAATATTGCTAAATTCGATGATTTTTCGTACGAAACAAAATGCAAGAAAACTTGCTTAAAATGCAATATTATGCGAAATTCTGAGATTTGAAGGCAAAATCACATATCGTGATACTACATGAAATAGAATCGAAATATTGGTAAAAATGAATGTATTTACGTAGTATCAAACTACATGAAAAACTTGAAAAAAAGTCACTATTTAACCATATTTGAGGATTTTAACTTCAAATCATAGAGCGAGGTTTCGTATTATTTAGATCCAAGAAAAGACATATGACAATGTTGTTTCCAATACAAATGATAAAAATCAATGTATTTTCATTAGTACTAACTAAAATGTTCCTGATTTTCCGTTTATATTAACGATGGAAGATGTACACGAAAATCGCTCTATTCCGGCTGAAACGTCGATATATGCAATAAAAACAGAACTTCTCCCCTTTTCGATATCTTACTCTGTATTTTAACGAGAAACAAATAGTTGATTGAAAATGAAGTATTTAAGGTTATTATCTAATGTATTATGTGTTTGCGTCATTTTTATCGTATATATAATGAATGAATACCCATAGACTGAAAATTCACAAAAACGTGGAAAAACGGCAAAATATTGCCTAATTCGATGATATTTTGTTTAAATCAAATAAAGGAAAAGGGGATGATAAAAGCCAAATATTGCTAAATTCGATGATTTTTCGTACGAAACAAAATGCAAGAAAACTTGCTTAAAATGCAATATTATGCGAAATTCTGAGATTTGAAGGCCAAATCACATATCGTGATACGACATGAAAGAGTATCGAAATATTGGTAAAAATGATTATATTTACGTAATATCAAACTACATGAAAAAAGTGAAAAAAGTCAATATTTAACCATATTTGAGGATTTTAACTTCAAATCATAGAGCGAGGTTTCGTATTATTTAGATCCAAGAATAGACATATGACAATGTTGTTTCTAATACAAATGATAAAAATCAATGTGTTTTCATTAGAATTAACAAAAATGTTCCTAATTTTCCGTTTATATTACCGATGGAAGATGTACACGTAAAACCGCTCTAATCCGGCTGAAACGTCGATATATGCAATAAAAACCGAACTTCTCCTCTTTTCATTATCTTACTCAGAATTTTAACGAGAAACAAATAGATGATTGAAAATGAAGTATTTAAGTTATTATCAAATCAATTATGTGTTTCCATCATTTTTATCGTATATATGTGAATTAATACCCATAGACTGTAAATTCACAAAAACGTAGAAAACGGCAAAATATTGCCTAATTCGATGATATTTTGTTTAAGTCACATAAAGGAAAAGGGGATGATAAACGTCAAAATATTGCTAAAATCGATGATTTTTCGTACGAAACAAAATGCAAGAAAACTTGCCTAAAATGCAATATTATGCGAAATTCTGAGATTTGAAGGCAAAATCACATATCGTGATACTACATGAAATAGAATCGAAATATTGGTAAAAATGAATATATTTACGTAATATCAAACTACATGAAAAACGTGAAAAAGTCAATATTTACCCATATTTGAGGATTTTAACTTCAAATCATAGAACGAGGTTTCGTATTATTTAGATCCAAGAAAAGACATATGACAATGTTGTTTCCAATACAAATGATAAAAATCAATATATTTTCATTACTATTAACTAAAATGTTCCTGATTTTCCGTTTATATTACCGATGGAAGATGTACACGAAAATCGCTCTATTCCGGCTGAAACGTCGATATATGCAATAAAAACAGAACTTCTCCTCTTTTCAATATATTACTCAGTATTTTAACGAGAAACAAATAGTTGATTGAAAATGAAGTATTTAAGGTTAATATCTAATGTATTATGTGTTTGCGTCATTTTTATCGTATATATAATGAATTAATACCCATAGACTGAAAATTCACAAAAACGTGGAAAAACGGCAAAATATTGCCTAATTCGATGATATTTTGTTTAAATCAAATAAAGGAAAAGGGGATGATAGACGTCAAAATATTGCTAAATTCGATGATATATCGTACGAAACAAAATGCAAGAAAACTTGCTTAAAATGCAATATTATGCGAAATTCTGAGATTTGAAGGCCAAATCACATATCGTGATACGACATGAAATAGTATCGAAATATTGGTAAAAATGAATATATTTACGTAATACCAAACTACATGAAAAAAGTGAAAAAAGTCAATATTTAACCATATTTGAGGATTTTAACTTCAAATCATGGAGCGAGGTTTCGTATTATTTAGATCCAAGAATAGACATATGACAATGTTGTTTCTAATACAAATGATAAAAATCAATGTATTTTCATTAGTATTAACTAAAATGTTCCTGATTTTCCGTTTATATTACCGATGGAAGATGTACACGAAAATCGCTCTATTCCGACTGAAACGTCGATATATGCAATAAAAACAGAACTTCTCCCCTTTTCAATATAATACTCAGTATTTTAACGAGAAACAAATAGTTGATTGAAAATGAAGTATTTAAGGTTATTATCTAATGTATTATGTGTTTGCGTCATTTTTATCGTATATATAATGAATGAATACCCATAGACTGAAAATTCACAAAAACGTGGAAAAACGGCAAAATATTGCCTAATTCGATGATATTTTGTTTAAATCAAATAAAGGAAAAGGGGATGATAAACGCCAAATATTGCTAAATTCGATGATTTTTCGTACGAAACAAAATGCAAGAAAACTTGCTTAAAATGCAATATTATGCGAAATTCTGAGATTTGAAGGCCAAATCACATATCGTGATACGACATGAAAGAGTATCGAAATATTGGTAAAAATGAATATATTTACGTAATATCAAACTACATGAAAAAAGTGAAAAAAGTCAATATTTAACCATATTTGAGGATTTTAACTTCAAATCATAGAGCGAGGTTTCGTATTATTTAGATCCAGGAATAGACATATGACAATGTTGTTTCCAATACAAATGATAAAAATCAATGTGTTTTCATTAGAATTAACTAAAATGTTCCTGATTTTCCGTTTATATTACCGAGGGAAGATGTACACGTAAAACCGCTCTAATCCGGCTGAAACGTCGATATATGCAATAAAAACCGAACTTCTCCGCTTTTCATTATCTTACTTAGTATTTTAACGAGAAACAAATAGATGATTGAAAATGAAGTATTTAAGTTATTATCAAATCAATTATGTGTTTCCATCATTTTTATCGTATATATATGAATTAATACCCATAGACTGTAAATTCACAAAAACGTAGAAAACGGCAAAATATTGCCTAATTCGATGATATTTTGTTTAAGTCACATAAAGGAAAAGGGGATGATAAACGTCATAATATTGCTAAATTCGATGATTTTTCGTACGAAACAAAATGCAAGAAAACTTGCTTAAAATGCAATATTATGCGAAATTCTGAGATTTGAAGGCAAAATCACATATCGTGATACTACATGAAATAGAATTGAAATATTGGTAAAAATGAATATATTTACGTAATATCAAACTACATGAAAAACGTGAAAAATTCAATATTTAACCATATATGAGGATTTTAACTTCAAATCATAGAGCGAGGTTTCGTATTACTTAGATCCAAGAATAGACATATGACAATGTTGTTTCCAATACAAATGATAAAAATCAAAGTGTTTTCATTAGAATTAACTAAAATGTTCCTGATTTTCCGTTTATATTACCAAGGGAAGATGTACACGTAAAACCGCTCTAATCCGGCTGAAACGTCGATATATGCAATAAAAACCGAACTTCTCCCCTTTTCAATATCTTACTCAGTATTTTAACGAGAAACAAATAGATGATTTGAAATGAAGTATTTTAGTTATTATCTAATCAATTATGTGTTTCCATCATTTTTATCGTATATATATGAAATAATACCCATAGACTGTAAATTCTCAAAAACGTAGAAAACGGCAAAATATTGCCTAATTCGATGATATTTTGTTTAAGTCACATAAAGGAAAAGGGGATGATAAACGTCAAAATATTGCTAAACTCGATGATTTTTCGTACGAAACAAAATGCAAGAAAACTTGCTTAAATGCAATATTATGCGAAATTCTGAGATTTGAATGGCAAAATCACATATCGTGATACTACATGAAATAGAATCGAAATATTGGTAAAATTGAATATATTTACGATATATCAAACTACATGAAAAACAGTGAAAAAGTCAATATTTAACCATATTTGAGGATTTTAACTTCAAATCATAGAGCGAGGTTTCGTATTATTTAGATCCAAGAAAAGACATATGACAATGTTGTTTCCAATACAAATGATAAAAATCAATGTATTTTCATTAGTATTAACTAAAATGTTCCTGATTTTCCGTTTATATTACCGATGGAAGATGTACACGAAAATCGCTCTATTCCGGCTGAAACGTCGATATATGCTAATAAAAACAGTAACTTCTCCCCTTTTCAATATATTACTCAGTATTTTAACGAGAAACAAATAGTTGATTGAAAATGAAGTATTTAAGGTTATTATCTAATCAATTATGTGTTTGCGTCATTTTTATCGTATATATAATGAATTAATACCCATAGACTGAAAATTCACAAAAACGTGGAAAACGGCAAAATATAGCCTAATTCGATGATATTTTGTTTAAATCAAATAAATGAAAAGGGGTTGATAAAAGTCAAAATATTGCTAAATTCGATGATTTTTCGTACGAAACAAAATGCAAGAAAACTTGCTTAAAATGCAATATTATGCGAAATTCTGAGATTTGAAGGCCAAATCACATATCGTGATACTACATGAAATAGTAATCGAAATATTGGTAAAAATGAATATATTTACGTAGTATCAAACTACATGAAAAACGTGAAAAAAGTCACTATTTAACCATATTTGAGGATTTTAACTTCAAATCATAGAGCGAGGTTTCGTATTATTTAGATCCAAGAATAGACATATGACAATGTTGTTTCCAATACAAATTATAAAAATCAATGTGTTTTCATTAGAATTAACTAAAATGTTCCTGATTTTCCGTTTATATTACCGAGGGAAGATGTACACGTAAAACCGCTCTAATCCGGCTGAAACGTCGATATATGCAATAAAAACCGAACTTCTTCCCTTTTCAATATCTTACTCAGTATTTTAACGAGAAACAAATAGATGATTGAAAATGAAGTATTTAAGTTATTATCTAATCAATTATGTGTTTCCATCATTTTTATCGTATATATATGAATAATAAACGCATAGACTGTAAATTCACAAAAACGTAGAAAACGGCAAAATATTGCCTAATTCGATGATATTTTGTTTAAGTCACATAAAGGAAAAGGGGATGATAAACGTCAAAATATTGCTAAATTCGATGATTTTTCGTACGAAACAAAATGCAAGAAAACTTGCTTAAATGCAATATTATGCGAAATTCTGAGATTTGAAGGCAAAATCACATATCGTGATACTACATGAAATAGAATCGAAATATTGGTAAAATGAATGTATTTACGTAGTATCAAACTACATGAAAAACTTGAAAAAAGTCACTATTTAACCATATTTGAGGATTTTAACTTCAAATCATAGAGCGAGGTTTCGTATTATTTAGATCCAAGAAAAGACATATGACAATGTTGTTTCCAATACAAATGATAAAAATCAATGTATTTTCATTAGTACTAACTAAAATGTTCCTGATTTTCCGTTTATATTAACGATGGAAGATGTACACGAAAATCGCTCTATTCCGGCTGAAACGTCGATATATGCAATAAAAACAGAACTTCTCCCCTTTTCGATATCTTACTCTGTATTTTAACGAGAAACAAATAGTTGATTGAAAATTAAGTATTTAAGGTTTTTATCTAATGTATTATGTGTTTGCGTCATTTTTATCGTATATATAATGAATGAATACCCAAAGACTGAAAATTCACAAAAACGTGGAAAAACGGCAAAATATTGCCTAATTCGATGATATTTTGTTTAAATCAAATAAAGGAAAAGGGGATGATAAAAGCCAAATATTGCTAAATTCGATGATTTTTCGTACGAAACAAAATGCAAGAAAACTTGCTTAAAATGCAATATTATGCGAAATTCTGAGATTTGAATGCCAAATCACATATCGTGATACGACATGAAAGAGTATCGAAATATTGGTAAAAATGAATATATTTACGTAATATCAAACTACATGAAAAAAGTGAAAAAAGTCAATATTTAACCATATTTGAGGATTTTAACTTCAAATCATAGAGCGAGGTTTCGTATTATTTAGATCCAAGAATAGACATATGACAATGTTGTTTCCAATACAAATGATAAAAATTAATGTGTTTTCATTAGAATTAACAAAAATGATCCTGATTTTCCGTTTATATTACCGAGGGAAGATGTACACGTAAAACCGCTCTAATCCGGCTGAAACGTCGATATATGCAATAAAAACCGAACTTCTCCTCTTTTCATTATCTTACTCAGAATTTTAACGAGAAACAAATAGATGATTGAAAATGAAGTATTTAAGTTATTATCAAATCAATTATGTGTTTCCACCATTTTTATCGTATATATGTGAATTAATACCCATAGACTGTAAATTCACAAAAACGTAGAAAACGGCAAAATATTGCCTAATTCGATGATATTTTGTTTAAGTCACATAAAGGAAAAGGGGATGATAAACGTCAAAATATTGCTAAAATCGAATATTTTTCGTACGAAACAAAATGCAAGAAAACTTGCTTAAAATGCAATATTATGCGAAATTCTGAGATTTGAAGGCAAAATCACATATCGTGATACTACATGAAATAGAATCGAAATATTGGTAAAAATGAATATATTTACGTAATATCAAACTACATGAAAAACGTGAAAAAGTCAATATTTAACCATATTTGAGGATTTTAACTTCAAATCATAGAGCGAGGTTTCGTATTATTTAGATCCAAGAAAAGACATATGACAATGTTGTTTCCAATACAAATGATAAAAATTAATGTGTTTTCATTAGAATTAACTAAAATGTTCTTGATTTTACGTTTATATAACCGAGGGAAGATGTACACGTAAGACCGCTCTAATCCGGCTGAAACGTCGATATATGCAATAAAAACTGAACTTCTCCCCTTTTCAATATCTTACTCAGTATTTTAACGAGAAACAAATAGATGATTGAAAATGAAGTATTTAAGTTATTATCAAATCAATTATGTGTTTCCATCATTTTTATCGTATATATATGAATAAAAAACGCATAGACTGTAAATTCACAAAAACGTAGAAAACGGCAAAATATTGCCTAATTCGATGATATTTTGTTTAAGTCACATAAAGGAAAAGGGGATGATAAACGTCAAAAAATTGCTAAATTCGATGATTTTTCGTACGAAAAAAATGCAAGAAAACTTGCTTAAAATGCAATATTATGCGAAATTCTGAGATTTGAAGGCAAAATCACATATCGTGATACTACATGAAATAGAATCGAAATATTGGTAAAAATGAATATATTTACGTAATATCAAACTACATGAAAAACGTGAAAAAGTCAATATTTAACCATATTTGAGGATTTTAACTTCAAATCATAGAGCGAGGTTTCGTATTATTTAGATCCAAGAAAAGACATATGACAATGTTGTTTCCAATACAAATGATAAAAATCAATGTATTTTCATTAGTATTAATTAAAATATTCCTGATTTTCCGTTTATATTACCGATGGAAGATGTACACGAAAATCGCTCTATTCCGGCTGAAACGTCGATATATGCAATAAAAACAGAACTTCTCCCCTTTTCAATATCTTACTCAGTATTTTAACGAGAAACAAATAGTTGATTGAAAATGAAGTATTTAAGGTTATTATCTAATGTATTATGTGTTTGCGTCATTTTTATCGTATATATAATGAATTAATACCCATAGACTGAAAATTCACAAAAACGTGGAAAATATTGCTAAATTCGATGATTTTTCGTACGAAACAAAATGCAAGAAAACTTGCTTAAAATGCAATATTATGCGAAATTCTGAGATTTGAAGGCAAAATCACATATCGTGATACTACATGAAATAGAGTCGAAATATTGGTAAATGTGAATATATATACGTAGTATCAAACTAATGAAAAACGTGAAAAAAGTCACTATTTATCCATATTTGAGGATTTTAACTTCAAATAATAGAGCGAGGTTTCGTATTATTTAGATCCAAGAAAAGACATATGACAATGTTGTTTCCAATACAAATTATAAAAATCAATGTGTTTTCATTAGAATTAACTAAAATGTTCCTGATTTTCCGTTTATATTACCGAGGGAAGATGTACACGTAAAACCGCTCTAATCCGGCTGGAACGTCGATATATGCAATAAAAACCGAACTTCTCCCCTTTTCATTATCTTACTCAGTATTTTAACGAGAAACAAATAGATGATTGAAAATGAAGTATTTAAGTTATTATCTAATCAATTATGTGTTTCCATCATTTTTATCGTATATATATGAATAAAAAACGCATAGACTGTAAATTCACAAAAACGTAGAAAACGGCAAAATATTGCCTAATTCGATGATATTTTGTTTAAGTCACATAAAGGAAAAGGGGATGATAAACGTCAAAATATTGCTAAATTCGATGATTTTTCGTACGAAACAAAATGCAAGAAAACCTGCTTAAAATGCAATATTATGAGAAATTCTGAGATTTGAAGGCAAAATCACATATCGTGATACTACATGAAATAGAATCGAAATATTGGTAAAAATGAATGTATTTACGTAGTATCAAACTACATGAAAAACTTGAAAAAAGTCACTATTTAACCATATTTGAGGATTTTAACTTCAAATCATAGAGCGAGGTTTCGTATTATTTAGATCCAAAAAAAGACATATGACAATGTTGTTTCCAATACAAATGATAAAAATCAATGTATTTTCATTAGTATTAACTAAAATGTTCCTGATTTTCCGTTTATATTAACGATGGAAGATGTACACGAAAATCGCTCTATTCCGGCTGAAACGTCGATATATGCAATAAAAACAGAACTTCTCCCCTTTTCGATATCTTACTCTGTATTTTAACGAGAAACAAATAGTTGATTGAAAATGAAGTATTTAAGGTTATTATCTAATGTATTATGTGTTTGCGTCATTTTTATCGTATATATAATGAATGAATACCCATAGACTGAAAATTCACAAAAACGTGGAAAAACGGCAAAATATTGCCTAATTCGATGATATTTTGTTTAAATCAAATAAAGGAAAAGGGGATGATAAACGCCAAATATTGCTAAATTCGATGATATTTCGTACGAAACAAAATGCAAGAAAACTTGCTTAAAATGCAATATTATGCGAAATTCTGAGATTTGAAGGCCAAATCACATATCGTGATACGACATGAAAGAGTATCGAAATATTGGTAAAAATGAATATATTTACGTAATATCAAACTACATGAAAAAAGTGAAAAAAATCAATATTTAACCATATTTGAGGATTTTAACTTCAAATCATAGAGCGAGGTTTCGTATTATTTAGATCCAAGAATAGACATATGACAATGTTGTTTCCAATACAAATGATAAAAATCAATGTGTTTTCATTTGAATTAACTAAAATGTTCCTGATTTTCCGTTTATATTACCGAGGGAAGATGTACACGTAAAACCGCTCTAATCCGGCTGAAACGTCGATATATGCAATAAAAACCGAACTTCTCCCCTTTTCATTATCTTACTCAGTATTTTAACGAGAAACAAATAGATGATTGAAAATGAAGTATTTAAGTTATTATCAAATCAATTATGTGTTTCCATCATTTTTATCGTATATATATGAATTAATACCCATAGACTGTAAATTCACAAAAACGTAGAAAACGGCAAAATATTGCCTAATTCGATGATATTTTGTTTAAGTCACATAAAGGAAAAGGGGATGATAAACGTCAAAATATTGCTAAATTCGATGATTTTTCGTACGAAACAAAATGCAAGAAAACTTGCTTAAAATGCAATATTATGCGATATTCTGAGATTTGAAGGCCAAATCACGTATCGTGATACTACATGAAATAGAATCGAAATATTGGTAAAAATGAATATATTTACGTAATATCAAACTACATGAAAAACGTGAAAAAGTCAATATTTAACCATATTTGAGGATTTTAACTTCAAATCATAGAGCGAGGTTTCGTATTATTTAGATCCAAGAAAAGACATATGACAATGTTGTTTCCAATACAAATGATAAAAATCAATGTATTTTCATTAGTATTAACTAAAATGTTCCTGATTTTCCGTTTATATTACCGATGGAAGATGTACACGAAAATCGCTCTATTCCGGCTGAAACGTCGATATATGCAATAAAAACAGAACTTCTCCCCTTTTCAATATCTTACTCAGTATTTTAATGAGAAATAAATAGTTGATTGAAAATGAAGTATTTAAGGTTATTATCTAATGTATTATGTGTTTGCGTCATTTTTATCGTATATATAATGAATTAATACCCATAGACTGAAAATTCACAACATCGTGGAAAAACGGCAAAATATTGCCTAATTCGATGATATTTTGTTTAAATCAAATAAAGGAAAAGGGGATGATAAACGCCAAATAATGCTAAATTCGATGATTTTTCGTACGAAACAAAATGCAAGAAAACTTGCTTAAAATGCAATATTATGCGAAATTCTGAGATTTGAAGGCCAAATCACATATCGTGATACGACATGAAATAGTATCGAAATATTGGTAAAAATGAATATATTTACGTAATATCAAACTACATGAAAAAAGTGAAAAAAGTCAATATTTAACCATATTTGAGGATTTTAACTTCAAATCATAGAGCGAGGTTTCGTATTATTTAGATCCAAGAATAGACATATGACAATGTTGTTTCCAATACAAATGATAAAAATCAATGTGTTTTCATTAGAATTAACTAAAATGTTCCTGATTTTCCGTTTATATTACCTAGGGAAGATGTACACGTAAAACCGCTCTAATCCGGCTGAAACGTCGATATATGCAATAAAAACCGAACTTCTCACCTTTTCAATATCTTACTCAGTATTTTAACGAGAAACAAATAGATGATTGGAAATGAAGTATTTTAGTTATTATCTAATCAATTATGTGTTTGCATCATTTTTATCGTATATATATGAAATAATACCCATAGACTGTAAATTCTCAAAAACGTAGAAAACGGCAAAATATTGCCTAATTCGATGATATTTTGATTAAGTCACATAAAGGAAAAAGGGATGATAAACGTCAAAATATTGCTAAAATCGATGATTTTTCGTACGAAACAAAATGCAAGAAAACTTGCTTAAAATGCAATATTATGCGAAATTCTGAGATTTGAAGGCAAAATCACATATCGTGATACTACATGAAATAGAATCGAAATGTTGGTAAAAATGAATATATTTACGTAATATCAAACTGCATGAAAAACGTGAAAAAGTCAATATTTAACCATATTTGATGATTTTAACTTCAAATCATAGAGCGAGGTTTCGTATTATTTAGATCCAAGAATAGACATATGACAATGTTGTTTCCAATACAAATGATAAAAATGAATGTGTTTTCATTAGAATTAACTAAAATGTTCCTGATTTTCCGTTTATATTACCTAGGGATGATGTACACGTAAAACCGCTCTAATCCGGCTGAAACGTCGATATATGCAATAAAAACCGAACTTCTCCCCTTTTCAATATCTTACTCAGTATTTTAACGAGAAACAAATAGATGATTGGAAATTAAGTATTTTAGTTATTATCTAATCAATTATGTGTTTGCATCATTTTTATCGTATATATATGAAATAATACCCATAGACTGTAAATTCTCAAAAACGTAGAAAACGGCAAAATATTGCTTAATTCGATGATATTTTGATTAAGTCACATAAAGGAAAAAGGGATGATAAACGTCAAAATATTGCTAAAATCGATGATTTTTCGTACGAAACAAAATGCAAGAAAACTTGCTTAAAATGCAATATTATGCGAAATTCTGAGATTTGAAGGCAAAATCACATATCGTGATACTACATGAAATAGAATCGAAATATTGGTAAAAATGAATATATTTACGTAATATCAAACTACATGAAAAACGTGAAAAAGTCAATATTTAACCATATTTGAGGATTTTAACTTCAAATCATAGAGCGAGGTTTCGTATTATTTAGATCCAAGAAAAGACATATGACAATGTTGTTTCCAATACAAATGATAAAAATCAATGTGTTTTCATTAGAATTAACTAAAATGTTCTGGATTTTACGTTTATATAACCGAGGGAAGATGTACACGTAAGACCGCTCTAATCCGGCTGAAACGTCGATATATGCAATAAAAACTGAACTTCTCCCCTTTTCAATATCTTACTCAGTATTTTAACGAGAAACAAATAGATGATTGAAAATGAAGTATTTAAGTTATTATCAAATCAATTATGTGTTTCCATCATTTTTATCGTATATATATGAATAAAAAACGCATAGACTGTAAATTCACAAAAACGTAGAAAACGGCAAAATATTGCCTAATTCGATGATATTTTGTTTAAGTCACATAAAGGAAAAGGGGATGATAAACGTCAAAAAATTGCTAAATTCGATGATTTTTCGTACGAAACAAAATGCAAGAAAACTTGCTTAAAATGCAATATTATGCGAAATTCTGAGATTTGAAGGCAAAATCACATAGCGTGATACTACATGAAATAGAATCGAAATATTGGTAAAAATGAATATATTTACGTAATATCAAACTACATGAAAAACGTGAAAAAGTCAATATTTAACCATATTTGAGGATTTTAACTTCAAATCATAGAGCGAGGTTTCGTATTATTTAGATCCAAGAAAAGACATATGACAATGTTGTTTCCAATACAAATGATAAAAATCAATGTATTTTCATTAGTATTAATTAAAATGTTCCTGATTTTCCGTTTATATTACCGATGGAAGATGTACACGAAAATCGCTCTATTCCGGCTGAAACGTCGATATATGCAATAAAAACAGAACTTCTCCCCTTTTCAATATCTTACTCAGTATTTTAACGAGAAACAAATAGTTGATTGAAAATGAAGTATTTAAGGTTATTATCTAATGTATTATGTGTTTGCGTCATTTTTATCGTATATATAATGAATTAATACCCATAGACTGAAAATTCACAAAAACGTGGAAAATATTGCTAAATTCGATGATTTTTCGTACGAAACAAAATGCAAGAAAACTTGCTTAAAATGCAATATTATGCGAAATTCTGAGATTTGAAGGCAAAATCACATATCGTGATACTACATGAAATAGAGTCGAAATATTGGTAAAAGTGAATATATATACGTAGTATCAAACTAATGAAAAACGTGAAAAAAGTCACTATTTATCTATATTTGAGGATTTTAACTTCAAATCATAGAGCGAGGTTTCGTATTATTTAGATCCAAGAAAAGACATATGACAATGTTGTTTCCAATACAAATTATAAAAATCAATATGTTTTCATTAGAATTAACTAAAATGTTCCTGATTTTCCGTTTATATTACCGAGGGAAGATGTACACGTAAAACCGCTCTAATCCGGCTGAAACGTCGATATATGCAATAAAAACCGAACTTCTCCCCTTTTCAATATATTACTCAGTATTTTAACGAGAAACAAATAGATGATTGAAAATGAAGTATTTAAGTTATTATCTAATCAATTATGTGTTTGCATCATTTTTATCGTATATATATGAATTAATACCCATAGACTGTAAATTCACAAAAACGTAGAAAACGGCAAAATATTGCCTAATTCGATAATATTTTGTTTAAGTCACATAAAGGAAAAGGGGATGATAAACGTCAAAATATTGCTAAATTCGATGATTTTTCGTACGAAACAAAAGGCAAGAAAACTTGCTTAAAATGCAATATTATGCGAATTTCTGAGATTTGAAGGCCAAATCACATATCGTGATATTACATGAAATAGAATCGAAATATTGGTAAAAAATGAATATATTTAAGTAGTATCAAACTACATGAAAAACGTGAAAAAAGTCACTATTTAACCATATTTGAGGATTTTAACTTCAAATCATAGAGCGAGGTTTCGTATTATTTAGATCCAAGAAAAGACATATGACAATGTTGTTTCCAATACAAATGATTAAAATCAATGTATTTTCATTAGTATTAATTAAAATGTTCCTGATTTTCCGTTTATATTACCGATGGAAGATGTACACGAAAATCGCTCTATTCCGGCTGAAACGTCGATATATGCAATAAAAACAGAACTTCTCCCCTTTTCAATATCTTACTCAGTATTTTAACGAGAAACAAATAGTTGATTGAAAATGAAGTATTTAAGGTTATTATCTAATGTATTATGTGTTTGCGTCATTTTTATCGTATATATAATGAATTAATACCCATAGACTGAAAATTCACAAAAACGTGGAAAATATTGCTAAATTCGATGATTTTTCGTACGAAACAAAATGCAAGAAAACTTGCTTAAAATGCAATATTATGCGAAATTCTGAGATTTGAAGGCAAAATCACATATCGTGATACTACATGAAATAGAGTCGAAATATTGGTAAAAGTGAATATATATACGTAGTATCAAACTAATGAAAAACGTGAAAAAAGTCACTATTTATCTATATTTGAGGATTTTAACTTCAAATCATAGAGCGAGGTTTCGTATTATTTAGATCCAAGAAAAGACATATAACAATGTTGTTTCCAATACAAATTATAAAAATCAATATGTTTTCATTAGAATTAACTAAAATGTTCCTGATTTTCCGTTTATATTACCGAGGGAAGATGTACACGTAAAACCGCTCTAATCCGGCTGAAACGTCGATATATGCAATAAAAACCGAACTTCTCCCCTTTTCAATATATTACTCAGTATTTTAACGAGAAACAAATAGATGATTGAAAATGAAGTATTTAAGTTATTATCTAATCAATTATGTGTTTGCATCATTTTTATCGTATATATATGAATTAATACCCATAGACTGTAAATTCACAAAAACGTAGAAAACGGCAAAATATTGCCTAATTCGATAATATTTTGTTTAAGTCACATAAAGGAAAAGGGGATGATACACGTCAAAATATTGCTAAATTCGATGATTTTTCGTACGAAACAAAAGGCAAGAAAACTTGCTTAAAATGCAATATTATGCGAATTTCTGAGATTTGAAGGCCAAATCACATATCGTGATATTACATGAAATAGAATCGAAATATTGGTAAAAAATGAATATATTTAAGTAGTATCAAACTACATGAAAAACGTGAAAAAAGTCACTATTTAACCATATTTGAGGATTTTAACTTCAAATCATAGAGCGAGGTTTCGTATTATTTAGATCCAAGAAAAGACATATGACAATGTTGTTTCCAATACAAATTATAAAAATCAATGTGTTTTCATTAGAATTAACTAAAATGATCCTGATTTTCCGTTTATATTACCGACTGAAGATGTACACGTAAAACCGCTCTAATCCGGCTGGAACGTCGATATATGCAATAAAAACCGAACTTCTCCCCTTTTCAATATCTTACTCAGTATTTTAACGAGAAACAAATAGATGATTGAAAATGAAGTATTTAAGGTTATTATCTAATCAATTATGTGTTTGCATCATTTTTATCGTATATATATGAATTAATACCCATAGACTGAAAATTCACAAAAACGTGGTAAACGGCAAAATATTGCCTAATTCGATGATATTTTGTTTAAGTCACATAAAGGAAAAGGGGATGATAAACGTCAAAATATTGCTAAATTCGATGATTTTTCGTACGAAACAAAAGGCAAGAAAACTTGCTTAAAATGCAATATTATGCGAAATTCTGAGATTTGAAGGCCAAATCACATATTGTGATACTACATGAAATAGAATCGAAATATTGGTAAAAATGAATGTATTTACGTAGTATCAAACTACATGAAAAACTTGAAAAAAAGTCACTATTTAACCATATTTGAGGATTTTAACTTCAAATCATAGAGCGAGGTTTCGTATTATTTAGATCCAAGAAAAGACATATGACAATGTTGTTTCCAATACAAATGATAAAAATCAATGTATTTTCATTAGTATTAACTAAAATGTTCCTGATTTTCCGTTTATATTAACGATGGAAGATGTACACGAAAATCGCTCTATTCCGGCTGAAACGTAGATATATGTAATAAAAACAGAACTTCTCCCCTTTTCAATATCTTACTCAGTATTTTAACGAGAAACAAATAGTTGATTGAAAATGAAGTTTATAAGGTTATTATCTAATGTATTATGTGTTTGCGTCATTTTTATCGTATATATAATGAATGAATACCCATAGACTGAAAATTCACAAAAACGTGGAAAAACGGCAAAATATTGCCTAATTCGATGATATTTTGTTTAAATCAAATAAAGGAAAAGGGGATGATAAACGCCAAATATTGCTAAATTCGATGATTTTTCGTACGAAACAAAATGCAAGAAAACTTGCTTAAAATGCAATATTATGCGAAATTCTGAGATTTGAAGGACATATCACATATCGTGATACGACATGAAAGAGTATCGAAATATTGGTAAAATGAATATATTTACGTAATATCAAACTACATGAAAAAAGTGAAAAAAGTCAATATTTAACCATATTTGAGGATTTTAACTTCAAATCATAGAGCGAGGTTTCGTATTATTTAGATCCAAGAATAGACATATGACAATGTTGTTTCCAATACAAATGATAAAAATCAATGTGTTTTCATTAGAATTAACTAAAATGTTCCTGATTTTCCGTTTATATTACCGAGGGAAGATGTACACGTAAAACCGCTCTAATCCGGCTGAAACGTCGATATATGCAATAAAAACCGAACTTCTCCCCTTTTCATTATCTTACTCAGTATTTTAACGAGAAACAAATAGATGATTGAAAATGAAGTATTTAAGTTATTATCAAATCAATTATGTGTTTCCATCATTTTTATCGTATATATATGAATTAATACCCATAGACAGTAAATTCACAAAAACGTAGAAAACGGCAAAATATTGCCTAATTCGATGATATTTTGTTTAAGTCACATAAAGGAAAAGGGGATGATAAACGTCAAAATACTGCTAAATTCGATGATTTTTCGTGCGAAACAAAATGCAAGAAAACTTGCTTAAAATGCAATATTATGCGAAATTCTGAGATTTGAAGGCCAAATCACATATCGTGATACTACATGAAATAGAATCGAAATATTGGTAAAAATGAATATATTTACGTAATATCAAACTACATGAAAAACGTGAAAAAGTCAATATTTAACCATATTTAAGGATTTTAACTTCAAATCATAGAGCGAGGTTTCGTATTATTTAGATCCAAGAAAAGACATATGACAATGTTGTTTCCAATACAAATGATAAAAATCAATGTATTTTCATTAGTATTAACTAAAATGTTCCTGATTTTCCGTTTATATTACCGATGGATGATGTACACGAAAATCGCTCTATTCCGGCTGAAACGTCGATATATGCAATAAAAACAGAACTTCTCCCTTTTTCAATATCTTACTCAGTATTTTAATGAGAAACAAATAGTTGATTGAAAATGAAGTATTTAAGGTTATTATCTAATGTATTATGTGTTTGCGTCATTTTTATCGTATATACAATGAATTAATACCCATAGACTGAAAATTCACAAAAACGTGGAAAAACGGCAAAATATTGCCTAATTCGATGATATTTTGTTTAAATCAAATAAAGGAAAAGGGGATGATAAACGCCAAATATTGCTAAATTCGATGATTTTTCGTACGAAACAAAATGCAAGAAAACTTGCTTAAAATGCAATATTATGCGAAATTCTGAGATTTGAAGGCCAAATCACATATCGTGATACGACGTGAAATAGTATCGAAATATTGGTAAAAATGAATATATTTACGTAATATCAAACTACATGAAAAAAGTGAAAAAAGTCAATATTTAACCATATTTGAGGATTTTAACTTCAAATCATAGAGCGAGGTTTCGTATTATTTAGATCCAAGAATAGACATATGACAATGTTGTTTCCAATACAAATGATAAAAATCAATGTGTTTTCATTAGAATTAACTAAAATGTTCCTGATTTTCCGTTTATATTACCTAGGGAAGATGTACACGTAAAACCGCTCTAATCCGGCTGAAACGTCTATATATGCAATAAAAACCGAACTTCTCCCCTTTTCAATATCTTACTCAGTATTTTAACGAGAAACAAACAGATGATTGGAAATGAAGTATTTTAGTTATTATCTAATCAATTATGTGTTTGCATCATTTTTATCGTATATATATGAAATAATACCCATAGACTGTAAATTCTCAAAAACGTAGAAAACGGCAAAATATTGCCTAATTCGATGATATTTTGTTTAAGTCACATAAAGGAAAAGGGGATGATAAACGTCAAAATATTGCTAAAATCGATGATTTTTCGTACGAAACAAAATGCAAGAAAACTTGCTTAAAATGCAATATTATGCGAAATTCTGAGATTTGAAGGCAAAGTCACATATCGTGATACTACATGAAATAGAATCGAAATATTGGTAAAAATGAATATATTTACGTAATATCAAACTACATGAAAAACGTGAAAAAGTCAATATTTAACCATATTTGATGATTTTAACTTCAAATCATAGAGCGAGGTTTCGTATTATTTCGATCCAAGAAAAGACATATGACAATGTTGTTTCCAATACAAATGATAAAAATCAATGTATTTTCATTAGTATTAACTAAAATGTTCCTGATTTTCCGTTTATATTACCGATGGAAGATGTACACGAAAATCGCTCTATTCCGGCTGAAACGTCGATATATGCAATAAAAACAGAACTTCTCCCCTTTTCAATATAATACTCAGTATTTTAACGAGAAATAAATAGTTGATTGAAAATGAAGTATTTAAGGTTATTATCTAATGTATTATGTGTTTGCGTCATTTTTATCGTATATATAATGAATTAATACCCATAGACTGAAAATTCACAAACACGTGGAAAAACGGCAAAATATTGCCTAATTCGATGATATTTTGTTTAAATCAAATAAAGGAAAAGGGGATGATAAACGCCAAATATTGCTAAATTCGATGATTTTTCGTACGAAACAAAATGCAAGAAAACTTGCTAAAAATGCAATATTATGCGAAATTCTGAGATTTGAAGGCCAAATCACATATCGTGATACGACATGAAATAGTATCGAAATATTGGTAAAAATGAATATATTTACGTAATATCAAACTACATGAAAAAAGTGAAAAAAGTCAATATTTAACCATATTCGAGGATTTTAACTTCAAATCATAGAGCGAGGTTTCGTATTATTTAGATCCAAGAATAGACATATGACAATGTTGTTTCCAATACAAAAGATAAAAATCAATGTGTTTTCATTAGAATTAACTAAAATGTTCCTGATTTTCCGTTTATATTACCTAGGGAAGATGTACACGTAAAACCGCTCTAATCCGGCTGAAACGTCGATATATGCAATAAAAACCGAACTTCTCCCCTTTTCATTATCTTACTCAGTATTTTAACGAGAAACAAATAGATGATTGAAAATGAAGTATTTAAGTTATTATCTAATCAATTATGTGTTTGCATCATTTTTATCGTATATATTTGAATTAATACCCATAGACTGTAAATTCACAAAAACGTAGAAAACGGCAAAATATTGCCTAATTCGATGATATTTTGTTTAAATCAAATAAAGGAAAAGGGGATGATTAACGTCAAAATATTGCTAAATTCGATGATTTTTCGTACGAAACAAAATGCAAGAAAACTTGCTTAAAATGCAATATTATGCGAAATTCTGAGATTTGAAGGCAAAATCACATATCGTGATACTACATGAAATAGAGTCGAAATATTGGTAAAAGTGAATATATATACGTAGTATCAAACTACATGAAAAACTTGAAAAAAAGTCACTATTTAACCATATTTGAGGATTTTAACTTCAAATCATAGAGCGAGGTTTCGTATTATTTAGATCCAAGAAAAGACATATGACAATGTTGTTTCCAATACAAATGATAAAAATCAATGTATTTTCATTAGTATTAACTAAAATGTTCCTGATTTCCCGTTTATATTAACGATGGAAGATGTACACGAAAATCGCTCTATTCCGGCTGAAACGTAGATATATGCAATAAAAACAGAACTTCTCCCCTTTTCAATATCTTACTCAGTATTTTAACGAGAAACAAATAGTTGATTGAAAATGAAGCTTTTTGATGTTATTATCTAATCAATTATGTGTTTGCGTCATTTTTATCGTATATTTAATGAATTAATACCCATAGACTGAAAATTCACAAAAACGTGGAAAAACGGCAAAATATTGCCTAATTCGATCATATTTTGTTTAAATCAAATAAAGGAAAAGGGGATGATAAACGTCAAAATATTGCTACATTCGATGATTTTTCGTACGAAACAAAATGCAAGAAAAATTGCTTAAAATGCAATATTGTGCGAAATTCTGAAATTTGAAGGCCAAATCACATATCGTGATACTACATGAAATAGAATCGAAATATTGGTAAAAATGAATATATATACGTAGTATCAAACTATATGAAAAACGTGAAAAAAGTCACTATTTAACCATATTTGAGGATTTTAACTTCAAAACATAGAGCGAGGTTTCCTATTATTTATATCAAAGAAAAGACATATGACAATGTTGTTTCAAATACAAATGATAAAAATCAATGTGTTTTCATTAGAATTAACTAAAATGTTCCTGATTTTCTGTTTATATTGCCGATGGAAGATGTACACGAAAATCGCTCTATTCCGGCTGAAACGTCGATATATGCAATAAAAACAGAACTTCTCCCCTTTTCAATATCTTACTCAGTATTTTAACGAGAAACAAATAGTTGATTGAAAATGAAGTATTTAAGGTTATTTTATAATGTATTATGTGTTTGCGTCATTTTTATCGTATATATAATGAATGAATACCCATAGACTGAAAATTCACAAAAACGTGGAAAAACGGCAAAATATTGCCTAATTCGATGATATTTTGTTTAAATCAAATAAAGGAAAAGGGGATGATAAACGCCAAATATTGCTAAATTCGATGATTTTTCGTACGAAACAAAATGCAAGAAAACTTGCTTAAAATGCAATATTATGCGAAATTCTGAGATTTGAAGGCCAAATCACATATCGTGATACGACGTGAAATAGTATCGAAATATTGGTAAAAATGAATATATTTACGTAATATCAAACTACATGAAAAAAGTGAAAAAAGTCAATATTTAACCATATTTGAGGATTTTAACTTCAAATCATAGAGCGAGGTTTCGTATTATTTAGATCCAAGAATAGACATATGACAATGTTGTTTCCAATACAAATGATAAAAATCAATGTGTTTTCATTAGAATTAACTAAAATGTTCCTGATTTTCCGTTTATATTACCTAGGGAAGATGTACACGTAAAACCGCTCTAATCCGGCTGAAACGTCTATATATGCAATAAAAACCGAACTTCTCCCCTTTTCAATATCTTACTCAGTATTTTAACGAGAAACAAACAGATGATTGGAAATGAAGTATTTTAGTTATTATCTAATCAATTATGTGTTTGCATCATTTTTATCGTATATATATGAAATAATACCCATAGACTGTAAATTCTCAAAAACGTAGAAAACGGCAAAATATTGCCTAATTCGATGATATTTTGTTTAAGTCACATAAAGGAAAAGGGGATGATAAACGTCAAAATATTGCTAAAATCGATGATTTTTCGTACGAAACAAAATGCAAGAAAACTTGCTTAAAATGCAATATTATGCGAAATTCTGAGATTTGAAGGCAAAGTCACATATCGTGATACTACATGAAATAGAATCGAAATATTGGTAAAAATGAATATATTTACGTAATATCAAACTACATGAAAAACGTGAAAAAGTCAATATTTAACCATATTTGATGATTTTAACTTCAAATCATAGAGCGAGGTTTCGTATTATTTCGATCCAAGAAAAGACATATGACAATGTTGTTTCCAATACAAATGATAAAAATCAATGTATTTTCATTAGTATTAACTAAAATGTTCCTGATTTTCCGTTTATATTACCGATGGAAGATGTACACGAAAATCGCTCTATTCCGGCTGAAACGTCGATATATGCAATAAAAACAGAACTTCTCCCCTTTTCAATATAATACTCAGTATTTTAACGAGAAATAAATAGTTGATTGAAAATGAAGTATTTAAGGTTATTATCTAATGTATTATGTGTTTGCGTCATTTTTATCGTATATATAATGAATTAATACCCATAGACTGAAAATTCACAAACACGTGGAAAAACGGCAAAATATTGCCTAATTCGATGATATTTTGTTTAAATCAAATAAAGGAAAAGGGGATGATAAACGCCAAATATTGCTAAATTCGATGATTTTTCGTACGAAACAAAATGCAAGAAAACTTGCTAAAAATGCAATATTATGCGAAATTCTGAGATTTGAAGGCCAAATCACATATCGTGATACGACATGAAATAGTATCGAAATATTGGTAAAAATGAATATATTTACGTAATATCAAACTACATGAAAAAAGTGAAAAAAGTCAATATTTAACCATATTCGAGGATTTTAACTTCAAATCATAGAGCGAGGTTTCGTATTATTTAGATCCAAGAATAGACATATGACAATGTTGTTTCCAATACAAAAGATAAAAATCAATGTGTTTTCATTAGAATTAACTAAAATGTTCCTGATTTTCCGTTTATATTACCTAGGGAAGATGTACACGTAAAACCGCTCTAATCCGGCTGAAACGTCGATATATGCAATAAAAACCGAACTTCTCCCCTTTTCATTATCTTACTCAGTATTTTAACGAGAAACAAATAGATGATTGAAAATGAAGTATTTAAGTTATTATCTAATCAATTATGTGTTTGCATCATTTTTATCGTATATATTTGAATTAATACCCATAGACTGTAAATTCACAAAAACGTAGAAAACGGCAAAATATTGCCTAATTCGATGATATTTTGTTTAAATCAAATAAAGGAAAAGGGGATGATTAACGTCAAAATATTGCTAAATTCGATGATTTTTCGTACGAAACAAAATGCAAGAAAACTTGCTTAAAATGCAATATTATGCGAAATTCTGAGATTTGAAGGCAAAATCACATATCGTGATACTACATGAAATAGAGTCGAAATATTGGTAAAAGTGAATATATATACGTAGTATCAAACTACATGAAAAACTTGAAAAAAAGTCACTATTTAACCATATTTGAGGATTTTAACTTCAAATCATAGAGCGAGGTTTCGTATTATTTAGATCCAAGAAAAGACATATGACAATGTTGTTTCCAATACAAATGATAAAAATCAATGTATTTTCATTAGTATTAACTAAAATGTTCCTGATTTCCCGTTTATATTAACGATGGAAGATGTACACGAAAATCGCTCTATTCCGGCTGAAACGTAGATATATGCAATAAAAACAGAACTTCTCCCCTTTTCAATATCTTACTCAGTATTTTAACGAGAAACAAATAGTTGATTGAAAATGAAGCTTTTTGATGTTATTATCTAATCAATTATGTGTTTGCGTCATTTTTATCGTATATTTAATGAATTAATACCCATAGACTGAAAATTCACAAAAACGTGGAAAAACGGCAAAATATTGCCTAATTCGATCATATTTTGTTTAAATCAAATAAAGGAAAAGGGGATGATAAACGTCAAAATATTGCTACATTCGATGATTTTTCGTACGAAACAAAATGCAAGAAAAATTGCTTAAAATGCAATATTGTGCGAAATTCTGAAATTTGAAGGCCAAATCACATATCGTGATACTACATGAAATAGAATCGAAATATTGGTAAAAATGAATATATATACGTAGTATCAAACTATATGAAAAACGTGAAAAAAGTCACTATTTAACCATATTTGAGGATTTTAACTTCAAAACATAGAGCGAGGTTTCCTATTATTTATATCAAAGAAAAGACATATGACAATGTTGTTTCAAATACAAATGATAAAAATCAATGTGTTTTCATTAGAATTAACTAAAATGTTCCTGATTTTCTGTTTATATTGCCGATGGAAGATGTACACGAAAATCGCTCTATTCCGGCTGAAACGTCGATATATGCAATAAAAACAGAACTTCTCCCCTTTTCAATATCTTACTCAGTATTTTAACGAGAAACAAATAGTTGATTGAAAATGAAGTATTTAAGGTTATTTTCTAATGTATTATGTGTTTGCGTAATTTTTATCGTATATATAATGAATGAATACCCATAGACTGAAAATTCACAAAAACGTGGAAAAACGGCAAAATATTGCCTAATTCGATGATATTTTGTTTAAATCAAATAAAGGAAAAGGGGATGATAAACGCCAAATATTGCTAAATTCGATGATTTTTCGTACGAAACAAAATGCAAGAAAACTTGCTTAAAATGCAATATTATGCGAAATTCTGAGATTTGAAGGACATATCACATATCGTGATACGACATGAAAGAGTATCGAAATATTGGTAAAATGAATATATTTACGTAATATCAAACTACATGAAAAAAGTGAAAAAAGTCAATATTTAACCATATTTGAGGATTTTAACTTCAAATCATAGAGCGAGGTTTCGTATTATTTAGATCCAAGAATAGACATATGACAATGTTGTTTCCAATACAAATGATAAAAATCAATGTGTTTTCATTAGAATTAACTAAAATGTTCCTGATTTTCCGTTTATATTACCGAGGGAAGATGTACACGTAAAACCGCTCTAATCCGGCTGAAACGTCGATATATGCAATAAAAACCGAACTTCTCCCCTTTTCATTATCTTACTCAGTATTTTAACGAGAAACAAATAGATGATTGAAAATGAAGTATTTAAGTTATTATCAAATCAATTATGTGTTTCCATCATTTTTATCGTATATATATGAATTAATACCCATAGACAGTAAATTCACAAAAACGTAGAAAACGGCAAAATATTGCCTAATTCGATGATATTTTGTTTAAGTCACATAAAGGAAAAGGGGATGATAAACGTCAAAATACTGCTAAATTCGATGATTTTTCGTGCGAAACAAAATGCAAGAAAACTTGCTTAAAATGCAATATTATGCGAAATTCTGAGATTTGAAGGCCAAATCACATATCGTGATACTACATGAAATAGAATCGAAATATTGGTAAAAATGAATATATTTACGTAATATCAAACTACATGAAAAACGTGAAAAAGTCAATATTTAACCATATTTAAGGATTTTAACTTCAAATCATAGAGCGAGGTTTCGTATTATTTAGATCCAAGAAAAGACATATGACAATGTTGTTTCCAATACAAATGATAAAAATCAATGTATTTTCATTAGTATTAACTAAAATGTTCCTGATTTTCCGTTTATATTACCGATGGATGATGTACACGAAAATCGCTCTATTCCGGCTGAAACGTCGATATATGCAATAAAAACAGAACTTCTCCCTTTTTCAATATCTTACTCAGTATTTTAATGAGAAACAAATAGTTGATTGAAAATGAAGTATTTAAGGTTATTATCTAATGTATTATGTGTTTGCGTCATTTTTATCGTATATACAATGAATTAATACCCATAGACTGAAAATTCACAAAAACGTGGAAAAACGGCAAAATATTGCCTAATTCGATGATATTTTGTTTAAATCAAATAAAGGAAAAGGGGATGATAAACGCCAAATATTGCTAAATTCGATGATTTTTCGTACGAAACAAAATGCAAGAAAACTTGCTTAAAATGCAATATTATGCGAAATTCTGAGATTTGAAGGCCAAATCACATATCGTGATACGACATGAAATAGTATCGAAATATTGGTAAAAATGAATATATTTACGTAATATCAAACTACATGAAAAAAGTGAAAAAAGTCAATATTTAACCATATTTGAGGATTTTAACTTCAAATCATAGAGCGAGGTTTCGTATTATTTAGATCCAAGAATAGACATATGACAATGTTGTTTCCAATACAAATGATAAAAATCAATGTGTTTTCATTAGAATTAACTAAAATGTTCCTGATTTTCCGTTTATATTACCTAGGGAAGATGTACACGTAAAACCGCTCTAATCCGGCTGAAACGTCTATATATGCAATAAACAACCGAACTTCTCCCCTTTTCAATATCTTACTCAGTATTTTAACGAGAAACAAATAGATGATTGGAAATGAAGTATTTTAGTTATTATCTAATCAATTATGTGTTTGCATCATTTTTATCGTATATATATGAAATAATACCCATAGACTGTAAATTCTCAAAAACGTAGAAAACGGCAAAATATTGCCTAATTCGATGATATTTTGTTTAAGTCACATAAAGGAAAAGGGGATGATAAACGTCAAAATATTGCTAAAATCGATGATTTTTCGTACGAAACAAAATGCAAGAAAACTTGCTTAAAATGCAATATTATGCGAAATTCTGAGATTTGAAGGCAAAGTCACATATCGTGATACTACATGAAATAGAATCGAAATATTGGTAAAAATGAATATATTTACGTAATATCAAACTACATGAAAAACGTGAAAAAGTCAATATTTAACCATATTTGATGATTTTAACTTCAAATCATAGAGCGAGGTTTCGTATTATTTCGATCCAAGAAAAGACATATGACAATGTTGTTTCCAATACAAATGATAAAAATCAATGTATTTTCATTAGTATTAACTAAAATGTTCCTGATTTTCCGTTTATATTACCGATGGAAGATGTACACGAAAATCGCTCTATTCCGGCTGAAACGTTGATATATGCAATAAAAACAGAACTTCTCCCCTTTTCAATATAATACTCAGTATTTTAACGAGAAATAAATAGTTGATTGAAAATGAAGTATTTAAGGTTATTATCTAATGTATTATGTGTTTGCGTCATTTTTATCGTATATATAATGAATTAATACCCATAGACTGAAAATTCACAAACACGTGGAAAAACGGCAAAATATTGCCTAATTCGATGATATTTTGTTTAAATCAAATAAAGGAAAAGGGGATGATAAACGCCAAATATTGCTAAATTCGATGATTTTTCGTACGAAACAAAATGCAAGAAAACTTGCTAAAAATGCAATATTATGCGAAATTCTGAGATTTGAAGGCCAAATCACATATCGTGATACGACATGAAATAGTATCGAAATATTGGTAAAAATGAATATATTTACGTAATATCAAACTACATGAAAAAAGTGAAAAAAGTCAATATTTAACCATATTCGAGGATTTTAACTTCAAATCATAGAGCGAGGTTTCGTATTATTTAGATCCAAGAATAGACATATGACAATGTTGTTTCCAATACAAATGATAAAAATCAATGTGTTTTCATTAGAATTAACTAAAATGTTCCTGATTTTCCGTTTATATTACCTAGGGAAGATGTACACGTAAAACCGCTCTAATCCGGCTGAAACGTCGATATATGCAATAAAAACCGAACTTCTCCCCTTTTCATTATCTTACTCAGTATTTTAACGAGAAACAAATAGATGATTGAAAATGAAGTATTTAAGTTATTATCTAATCAATTATGTGTTTGCATCATTTTTATCGTATATATTTGAATTAATACCCATAGACTGTAAATTCACAAAAACGTAGAAAACGGCAAATTATTGCCTAATTCGATGATATTTTGTTTAAATCAAATAAAGGAAAAGGGGATGATTAACGTCAAAATATTGCTAAATTCGATGATTTTTCGTACGAAACAAAATGCAAGAAAACTTGCTTAAAATGCAATATTATGCGAAATTCTGAGATTTGAAGGCAAAATCACATATCGTGATACTACATGAAATAGAGTCGAAATATTGGTAAAAGTGAATATATATACGTAGTATCAAACTACATGAAAAACTTGAAAAAAAGTCACTATTTAACCATATTTGAGGATTTTAACTTCAAATCATAGAGCGAGGTTTCGTATTATTTAGATCCAAGAAAAGACATATGACAATGTTGTTTCCAATACAAATGATAAAAATCAATGTATTTTCATTAGTATTAACTAAAATGTTCCTGATTTCCCGTTTATATTAACGATGGAAGATGTACACGAAAATCGCTCTATTCCGGCTGAAACGTAGATATATGCAATAAAAACAGAACTTCTCCCCTTTTCAATATCTTACTCAGTATTTTAACGAGAAACAAATAGTTGATTGAAAATGAAGCTTTTTGATGTTATTATCTAATCAATTATGTGTTTGCGTCATTTTTATCGTATATTTAATGAATTAATACCCATAGACTGAAAATTCACAAAAACGTGGAAAAACGGCAAAATATTGCCTAATTCGATCATATTTTGTTTAAATCAAATAAAGGAAAAGGGGATGATAAACGTCAAAATATTGCTACATTCGATGATTTTTCGTACGAAACAAAATGCAAGAAAAATTGCATAAAATGCAATATTGTGCGAAATTCTGAAATTTGAAGGCCAAATCACATATCGTGATACTACATGAAATAGAATCGAAATATTGGTAAAAATGAATATATATACGTAGTATCAAACTATATGAAAAACGTGAAAAAAGTCACTATTTAACCATATTTGAGGATTTTAACTTCAAAACATAGAGCGAGGTTTCCTATTATTTATATCAAAGAAAAGACATATGACAATGTTGTTTCAAATACAAATGATAAAAATCAATGTGTTTTCATTAGAATTAACTAAAATGTTCCTGATTTTCCGTTTATATTGCCGATGGAAGATGTACACGAAAATCGCTCTATTCCGGCTGAAACGTCGATATATGCAATAAAAACAGAACTTCTCCCCTTTTCAATATCTTACTCAGTATTTTAACGAGAAACAAATAGTTGATTGAAAATGAAGTATTTAAGGTTATTTTCTAATGTATTATGTGTTTGCGTCATTTTTATCGTATATATAATGAATTAATACCCATAGACTGAAAATTCACAAACACGTGGAAAAACGGCAAAATATTGCCTAATTCGATGATATTTTGTTTAAATCAAATAAAGGAAAAGGGGATGATAAACGCCAAATATTGCTTAGTTCGATGATTTTTCGTACGAAACAAAATGCAAGAAAACTTGCTTAAAATGCAATATTATGCGAAATTCTGAGATTTGAAGGCAAAATCACATATCGTGATACTACATGAAATAGAATCGAAATATTGGTAAAAATGAATATATTTACGTAATATCAAACTACATGAAAAACGTGAAAAAGTCAATATTTAACCATATTTGATGATTTTAACTTCAAATCATAGAGCGAGGTTTCGTATTATTTAGATCCAAGAAAAGACATATGACAATGTTGTTTCCAATACAAATGATAAAAATCAATGTATTTTCATTAGTATTAACTAAAATGTTCCTGATTTTCCGTTTATATTACCGATGGAAGATGTACACGAAAATCGCTCTATTCCGGCTGAAACGTCGATATATGCAATAAAAACAGAACTTCTCCCTTTTCAATATAATACTCAGTATTTTAACGAGAAACAAATAGTTGATTGAAAATGAAGTATTTAAGGTTATTATCTAATGTATTATGTGTTTGCGTCATTTTTATCGTATATATAATGAATTAATACCCATAGACTGAAAATTCACAAACACGTGGAAAAACGGCAAAATATTGCCTAATTCGATGATATTTTGTTTAAATCAAATAAAGGAAAAGGGGATGATAAACGCCAAATATTGCTAAGTTCGATGATTTTTCGTACGAAACAAAATGCAAGAAAACTTGCTTAAAATGCAATATTATGCGAAATTCTGAGATTTGAAGGCCAAATCACATATCGTGATACGACATGAAATAGTATCGAAATATTGGTAAAAATGAATATATTTACGTAATATCAAACTACATGAAAAAAGTGAAAAAAGTCAATATTTAACCATATTCGAGGATTTTAACTTCAAATCATAGAGCGAGGTTTCGTATTATTTAGATCCAAGAATAGACATATGACAATGTTGTTTCCAATACAAATGATAAAAATCAATGTGTTTTCATTAGAATTAACTAAAATGTTCCTGATTTTCCGTTTATATTACCTAGGGAAGATGTACACGTAAAACCGCTCTAATCCGGCTGAAACGTCGATATATGCAATAAAAACCGAACTTCTCCCCTTTTCATTATCTTACTCAGTATTTTAACGAGAAACAAATAGATGATTGAAAATGAAGTATTTAAGTTATTATCAAATCAATTATGTGTTTCCATCATTTTTATCGTATATATATGAATTAATACCCATAGACTGTAAATTCACAAAAACGTAGAAAACGGCAAAATATTGCCTAATTCGATGATATTTTGTTTAAGTCACATAAAGGAAAAGGGAATGATAAACGTCAAAATATTGCTAAATTCGATGATTTTTCGTACGAAACAAAATGCAAGAAAACTTGCTTAAAATGCAATATTGTGCGAAATTCTGAGATTTGAAGGCCAAATCACATATCGTGATACTACATTAAATAGAATCGAAATATTGGTAAAAATGAATATATTTACGTAGTATCAAACTACATGAAAAAGGTGAAAAAAGTCACTATTTACCATATTTGAGGATTTTAACTTCAAATCATAGAGAGAGGTTTCGTATTATTTAGATCCAAAAAAAGACATATGACAATGTAGTTTCCAATACAAATTATAAAAATCAATGTGTTTTCATTAGAATTTAATAAAATGTTCCTGATTTTCCGTTTATATTACCGAGGGAAGATGTACACGTAAAACCGCTCTAATCCGGCTGAAACGTCGATATATGCAATAATAACCGAACTTCTCCCCTTTTCAATATCTTACTCAGTATTTTAACGAGAAACATATAGATGATTGAAAATGAAGTATTTAAGGTTATTATCTAATCAATTATGTGTTTGCATCATTTTTATCGTATATATATATATATGAATTAATACCCATAGTTCTAAGGCAGTTCGTTGTTGACGTCGACCTCGTTCTGGCAGCTCCTGCGACGTTGCTGGAACCATGCGTATTGGCATTTGCCTCTCTATTGGATAATTTCAGCAACGTGGAGAGGGGGGACCTGCTGCATGGGTAACAGCTTCTCCTCCATATCTACCTACCCAGGCTTTGCGCCCTGGAGAGGACACTCCAACTTCGCCTCACAGCGTCGAACCAACACGGGAAGCGACAGTCTACCGGTTTTAAGTCTTCTGCTCGATTGGCGAAGAGTGTGACGCCAGGGGTTGCTTCCGACGGTGGGAGGGGTCATCGCGCCCCACTGGGCAGCTACCGCCCGCCTCAAGCTGGGCAAACCCCAGCCAATAAGGTGTTGCCTCGCCACGGTCCGTTAACCTCACTGGGTGCGTGGGGTTTAGGGTGAAAACTGACAAGCGGCCCGACAACTTTGCACCAAGCAATACCAAACCAAAGAAGAAAATATCAACTGCCCTAAAGCTGGGCACATGGAACGTCAGGACACTGACACCAGGTTTCTCTGACGACCTGCAAGAAATCAATGACGCCCGAAAAACAGCAATCATCGATAGGGAGCTGAGCAAGCTGCAGATGGATATTGTTGCTCTCCAAGAGACCAGGCTCCCAGGATCAGGATCTGTGAGAGAGAGGACCTTCTCTTTCTTCTGGCAAGGAAAACCTCCAGATGAGACCAGAGAACATGGTGTGGGATTTGCCGTCAGGAATGCACTGTTGGGACACATTATGCCACCGATGGGGGAAACCGAACGAATTCTGTCTCTGCAACTGTACTCCCAAACAGGACCAGTCAATGTAATTAGTGCATATGCACCAACCCTGACTTCTCCAGCAGAGGCAAAGGAAAAATTCTACGATGACCTCAACAGAGTCATAGCGAGAATCCCTGTAAAGGAGCCACTGTTCATCCTCGGCGACTTCAACGCCAGAGTGGGTGCCGAGCACAACATTTGGCCCACTTGCCTGGGTCAATTCGGCATAGGAAGGATGAATGAGAACGGGCAACGTCTGCTAGAACTCTGCTGCCTTCATGGTCTTTGTGTCACCAACACGTTCTTCGGCACAAAGCCTCAACACCGAGTATCTTGGAGACACCCCAGATCCAAGCACTGGCACCAGCTTGACCTGATTCTTACCAGGCGTGCAAGTCTACCCAGCGTCAAGATTACGCGTAGCTACCAGAGTGCTGTCTGTGACACCGACCACTCCCTGGTATGTAGCAGGGTCAAGATGCAACCAAAGAAGATTCATCACTCGAAAAAGGCGGGCAGACCTCGCATCGACACCACCAAGACCCGCAACCAGGACAAGGTGGAAGATTTTGCACACGTGCTCGAGGAAGCTCTTCCTGGCCCAGCTGGGGTCACTGCCTGTAAAAGATGGGAGCACTTCAGAGACGCTGTGTTCAACGCTGCCATTTCCACCTTTGGCAAGAAGACCAGCAGGTCGGCAGACTGGTTCGAGGCTCACTCGGAAGAGATGACACCTGTAATCGAAGAGAAGAGAAACGCCTTGGCAGCCTACAAAGCCTGCCCAAGTCGGCGCAACTTACAGATCCTTCGGGCCGTCCGCTGCAAAGTGCAGCAGAGCGCCAGGCGATGTGCCAACAACTATTGGCTCCAGCTCTGCTCCCAGATACAGACTGCAGCGGATACAGGCAATGTAAGGGGAATGTATGACGGCATCAAGCAGGCCCTCGGCCCAATCCAGAAGAAGACCGCTCCTCTGAAATCTGCCACTGGCGAGGTGATTTAGGACCAGACACTGCAGCTGAAGCGCTGGGTCGAGCACTACTCTGAGCTATACGCCAGGGACAATGTGGTCACCGAAGATGCCCTGAGCGCCATTGAGTGTCTGCCTGTGTTAATGGAGCTCGACAGTGAACCGACCCTGGAAGAACTCAGCGATGCCCTAGACTCCCTTGCTTCTGGTAAAGCTCCTGGCAAAGATGGCATTCCTGCTGAGACCTTGAAGTGCTGCAGAGGTAGCCTGCTCATGGAGCTGCACGAAATTCTCTGCCTCTGCTGGGAAGAAGGAGAGGTGCCACAGGACATGAGGGATGCCAACATCGTCACACTGTATAAGAATAAAGGTGACAGGGGCGACTGCAACAACTACCGTGGAATCTCCCTCCTCAGTATTGTCGGAAAGCTGTTTGCTCGAGTCGCATTGAAGAGGCTCCAAGTACTTGCAGAGAGAGTTTATCCAGAATCACAATGTGGATTCAGAGCTGGCAGGTCCACCATCGACATGGTCTTTTCCCTCAGACAACTGCAGGAGAAATGCAGGGAACAGAAGCAGCCACTCTTTGTAGCCTTCATAGACCTGACAAAGGCCTTCGACCTCGTCAGCAGGGATGGCCTGTTCAAGATCCTCCCCAAGATCGGATGCCCACCCAGGCTCCTCAGCATCATCAGATCTTTCCATGAGAACATGAGGGGCACCGTGGTCTTTGATGGCCTAACATCAGGCGCCTTTGACATCCGAAGTGGAGTAAAGCAGGGCTGCGTACTGGCTCCAACCCTATTCGGGATTTTCTTCGCAGTTATGCTGCGGCACGCCTTCGGATCTGTCACGGAAGGCATTTACCTCCGGACCAGGTCGGATGGGAAGCTCTTTAACCTCGCCAGGCTGAGAGCCAAGACAAAGGTTCGGCTGAGGTGTCTGCGCGACTTCCTCTTTGCCGACGACGCAGCAGTCACTGCCCACTCAGCTGAAGACCTCCAACGGCTCATAACCCGCTTCAGCGAGGCCTCTCAGGCTTTCGGACTCACCATCAGTCTGAAGAAAACACAAGTCATGGGACAAGGAGTGGACTCCCCACCTGACATCGGCATCTCTGATTCCAAACTGGAAGTTGTTCACGACTTCGTGTACCTGGGCTCCACAATCTCTGACTCCCTCTCTCTTGATACGGAGCTAAACAAACGCATCGGTAAGGCATCTACTACCATGTCGAAACTGACAAAGAGAGTGTGGGCCAACAATAGGCTAACTGAGTATACTAAGATTCAGGTTTACAGATCCTGTGTCCTGAGCACTCTCCTTTATGGCAGTGAGTCTTGGACACTCCGCGCCCGTCAGGAAAGACAGCTGAATGCCTACCACATGCGCTGCCTTCGACACATCTTGGACATCACCTGGCAGGACAAGGTGACAAACAACAACGTCTTGGGGAGAGCAAGAATCACCAGCATGTACACAATGCTGAAACAGAGACGAATGCGATGGCTCGGGCACGTTGTGAGAATGGGCGACGGCAGGATGCCCAAGGATCTCCTGTATGGAGAGCTGAGGCAGGGAAAGCGTCCAGTAGGCAAGCCCCAGCTACGGTACAAAGACGTATGCAAAAGGGACCTGAAAGCCATGGACGTCGATCTTGCTATATGGGAGACACTGGCTACAGACCGTTCAGCCTGGAGGCAGTCTGTTCAACGAGGTCTCTCCAAGTTCGAGGAGTCACTTGCCAAGGAATCGGAGGCAAAGAGACAGAGAAGGAAAGCCGGTAACCAGGAAGACAGACCAGAATCGGACTTCGTTTGTGCTCGGTGTGGGATGGACTGCCACTCTCGGATTGGCCTCATCAGCCACACCAGACGCTGCACCAGGATTGACAACTAGGGCGCAACTCCATAGTCTCCCGAGACTGAAGGATGCCTACTACTAATACCCATAGACTGAAAATTCACAAAAACGTGGAAAAACGGCAAAATATTGCCTAATTCGATGATATTTTGTTTAAATCACATAAAGGAAAAGGGGATGATAAACGTCAAAATATTGCTAAAATCGATGATTTTTCGTACGAAACAAAATGCAAGAAAACTTGCTTAAAATGCAATATTATGCGAAATTCTGAGATTTGAAGGCAAAATCACATATTGTGATACTACATGAAATAGAATCGAAATATTGGTAAAAATGAATATATTTACGTAATATCAAACTACATGAAAAACGTGAAAAAGTCAATATTTAACCATATTTGATGATTTTAACTTCAAATCATAGAGCGAGGTTTCGTATTATTTAGATCCAAGAAAAGACATATGACAATGTTGTTTCCAATACAAATGATAAAAATCAATGTATTTTCATTAGTATTAACTAAAATGTTCCTGATTTTCCGTTTATATTACCGATGGAAGATGTACACGAAAATCGCTCTAATCCGGCTGAAACGTCGATATATGCAATAAAAACAGAACTTCTCCCCTTTTCAATATAATACTCAGTATTTTAACGAGAAATAAATAGTTGATTGAAAATGAAGTATTTAAGGTTATTATCTAATGTATTATGTGTTTGCGTCATTTTTATCGTATATATAATGAATTAATACCCATAGACTGAAAATTCACAAACACGTGGAAAAACGGCAAAATATTGCCTAATTCGATGATATTTTGTTTAAATCAAATAAAGGAAAAGGGGATGATAAACGCCAAATATTGCTAAATTCGATGATTTTTCGTACGAAACAAAATGCAAGAAAACTTGCTTAAAATGCAATATTATGCGAAATTCTGAGATTTGAAGGCCAAATCACATATCGTGATACGACATGAAATAGTATCGAAATATTGGTAAAAATGCATATATTTACGTAATATCAAACTACATAAAAAAAGTGAAAAAAGTCAATATTTAACCATATTTGAGGATTTTAACTTCAAATCATAGAGCGAGGTTTCGTATTATTTAGATCCAAGAATAGACATATGACAATGTTGTTTCCAATACAAATGATAAAAATCAATGTGTTTTCATTAGAATTAACTAAAATGTTCCTGATTTTCCGTTTATATTACCGAGGGAAGATGTACACGTAAAACCGCTCTAATCCGGCTGAAACTTCGATATATGCAATAAAAACCGAACTTCTCCCCTTTTCAATATCTTACTCAGTATTTTAACGAGAAACAAATAGATGATTGAAAATGAAGTATTTAAGTTATTATCTAATCAATTATGTGTTTGCATCATTTTTATCGTAAATATATGAATTAATACCCATAGACTGTAAATTCACAAAAACGTAGAAAACGGCAAAATATTGCCTAATTCGATGATATTTTGTTTAAGTCACATAAAGGAAAAGGGGATGATAAACGTCAAAATATTGCTAAATTCGATGATTTTTCGTACGAAACAAAATGCAAGAAAACTTCCTTTAAATGCAATATTATGCGAAATTCTGAAATTTGAAGGCCAAATCACATATCGTGATACTACATGAAATAGAATCGAAATATTGGTAAATTGAATATATTTACGAAATATCAAACTACATGAAAAACATGAAAAAGTCAATATTTAACCATATTTGAGGATTTTATCTTCAAATCATAGAGCGAGGTTTCGTATTATTTAGATCCAAGAAAAGACATATGACAATGTTGTTTCCAATACAAATGATAAAAATCAATGTATTTTCATTAGTATTAACTAAAATGTTCCTGATTTTCCGTTTATATTACCGATGGAAGATGTACACGAAAATCGCTCTATTCCGGCTGAAACGTCGATATATGCTATAAAAACAGAACTTCTCCCCTTTTCAATATCTTACTCAGTATTTTAACGAGAAACAAATAGTTGATTGAAAATGAAGTATTTAAGGTTATTATCTAATCAATTATGTGTTTGCGTCATTTTTATCGTATATATAATGAATTAATACCCATAGACTGAAAATTCACAAAAACGTGGAAAACGGCAAAATATTGCCTAATTTGATGATATTTTGTTTAAATCAAATAAAGGAAAAGGGGATGATAAACGTCAAAATATTGCTAAATTCGATGATTTTTCGTACGAAACAAAATGCAAGAAAACTTGCTTAAAATGCAATATTATGCGAAATTCTGAGATTTGAAGGCCAAATCACATATCGTGATACGACATGAAATAGTATCGAAATATTGGTAAAAATGAATATATTTACGTAATATCAAACTACATGAAAAAAGTGAAAAAATCAATATTTAACCATATTTGAGGATTTTAACTTCAAATCATAGAGCGAGGTTTCGTATTATTTAGATCCAAGAATAGACATATGACAATGTTGTTTCCAATACAAATGATAAAAATCAATGTGTTTTCATTAGAATTAACTAAAATGTTCCTGATTTTCCGTTTATATTACCGAGGGAAGATGTACACGTTAAACCGCTCTAATCCGGCTGAAACGTCGATATATGCAATAAAAACCGAACTTCTCCCCTTTTCAATATCTTACTCAGTATTTTAACGAGAAACAAGTAGATGATTGAAAATGAAGTATTTAAGTTATTATCTAATCAATTATGTGTTTGCATCATTTTTATCGTATATATTTGAATTAATACCCATAGACTGTAAATTCACAAAAACGTAGAAAACGGCGCAAATATTGCCTAATTCGATGATATTTTGTTTAAATCAAATAAAGGAAAAGGAGATGATTAACGTCAAAATATTGCTAAATTCGATGATTTTTCGTACGAAACAAAATGCAAGAAAACTTGCTTAAAATGCAATATTATGCGAAATTCTGAGATTTGAAGGCAAAATCACATATCGTGATACTACATGAAATAGAGTCGAACTATTGGTAAAAGTGAATATATATACGTAGTATCAAACTAATGAAAAACGTGAAAAAGTCACTATTTATCCATATTTGAGGATTTTAACTTCAAATCATAGAGCGGGGTTTCGTATTATTTAGATCCAAGAAAAGACATATGACAATGTTGTTTCCAATACAAATTATAAAAATCAATGTGTTTTCATTAGAATTAACTAAAATGTTCCTGATTTTCCGTTTATATTACCGAGGGAAGATGTACACGTAAAACCGCTCTAATCCGGCTGAAACGTCGATATATGCAATAAAAACCGAACTTCTCCCCTTTTTAATATATTACTCAGTATTTTAACGAGAAACAAATAGATGATTGAAAATGAAGTATTTAAGTTATTATCTAATCAATTATGTGTTTGCATCATTTTTATCGTATATATATGAATTAATACCCATAGACTGTAAATTCACAAAAACGTGGAAAACGGCCAAATATTGCCTAATTCGATGATATTTTGTTTAAGTCACATAAAGGAAAAGGGGATGATAAATGTCAAAATATTGCTAAATTCGATGATTTTTCGTACGAAACAAAAGGCAAGAAAACTTGCTTAAAATGCAATATTATGCGAAATTCTGAGATTTCAAGGCCAAATCACATATTGTGATACTACATGAAATAGAATCGAAATATTGGTAAAAATGAATGTATTTACGTAGTATCAAACTACATGAAAAACTTGAAAAAAAGTCACTATTTAACCATATTTGAGGATTTTAACTTCAAATCATAGAGCGAGGTTTCGTATTATTTAGATCCAAGAAAAGACATATGACAATGTTGTTTCCAATACAAATGATAAAAATCAATGTATTTTCATTAGTATTAACTAAAATGTTCCTGATTTTCCGTTTATATTAACAACGGAAGATGTACACGAAAATCGCTCTATTCCGGCTGAAACGTCGATATATGCAATAAAAACAGAACTTCTCCCCTTTTCAATATCTTACTCAGTATTTTAACGAGAAACAAATAGTTGATTGAAAATGAAGTATTTAAGGTTATTATCTAATGTATTATGTGTTTGCGTCATTTTTATCGTATATATAATGAATGAATACCCATAGACTGAAAATTCACAAAAACGTGGAAAAACGGCCAAATATTGCCTAATTCGATGATATTTTGTTTAAATCAAATAAAGGAAAAGGGGATGATAAACGCCAAATATTGCTAAATTCGATGATTTTTCGTACGAAACAAAATGCAAGAAAACTTGCTTAAAATGCAATATTATGCGAAATTCTGAGATTTGAAGGACAAATCACATATCGTGATACGACATGAAAGAGTATCGAAATATTGGTAAAAATGAATATATTTACGTAATATCAAACTACATGAAAAAAGTGAAAAAAGTCAATATTTAACCATATTTGAGGATTTTAACTTCAAATCATAGAGCGAGGTTTCGTATTATTTAGATCCAAGAATAGACATATGACAATGTTGTTTCCAATACAAATGATAAAAATCAATGTGTTTTCATTAGAATTAACTAAAATGTTCCTGATTTTCCGTTTATATTACCGAGGGAAGATGTACACGTAAAACCGCTCTAATCCGGCTGAAACGTCGATATATGCAATAAAAACCGAACTTCTCCCCTTTTCATTATCTTACTCAGTATTTTAACGAGAAACAAATAGATGATTGAAAATGAAGTATTTAAGTTATTATCAAATCAATTATGTGTTTCCATCATTTTTAAGGTATATATATGAATTAATACCCATAGACTGTAAATTCACAAAAACGTAGAAAACGGCAAAATATTGCCTAATTCGATGATATTTTGTTTAAGTCACATAAAGGAAAAGGGGGATGATAAACGTCAAAATATTGCTAAATTCGATGATTTTTCGTACGAAACAAAATGCAAGAAAACTTGCTTAAAATGCAATATTATGCGAAATTCTGAGATTTGAAGGCCAAATCACATATCGTGATACTACATGAAATAGAATCGAAATATTGGTAAAAATGAATATATTTAAGTAGTATCAAACTACATGAAAAAAGTGAAAAAAGTCACTATTTAATCATATTTGAGGATTTTAACTTCAAATCATAGAGCGAGGTTTTGTATTATTTCGATCCAAGAAAAGACATATGACAATGTTGTTTCCAATACAAATTATAAAAATCAATGTGTTTTCATTAGAATTAACTAAAATGTTCCTGATTTTCCGTTTATATTACCGAGGGAAGATGTACACGTAAAACCGCTCTAATCCGGCTGGAACGTCGATATATGCAATAAAAACCGAACTTCTCCCCTTTTCATTATCTTACTCAGTATTTTAACGAGAAACAAATAGATGATTGAAAATGAAGTATTTAAGGTTATTATCTAATCAATTATGTGTTTGCATCATTTTTATCGTATATATATGAATTAATACCCATAGACGGAAAATTCACAAAAACGTGGAAAACGGCCAAATATTGCCTAATTCGATGATATTTTGTTTAAGTCACATAAAGGAAAAGGGGATGATAAACGTCAAAATATTGCTAAATTCGATGATTTTTCGTACGAAACAAAATGCAAGAAAACTTCCTTTAAAATGCAATATTATGCGAAATTCTGAAATTTGAAGGCCAAATCACATATCGTGATACTACATGAAATAGAATCGAAATATTGGTAAATTGAATATATTTACGAAATATCAAACTACATGAAAAACATGAAAAAGTCAATATTTAACCATATTTGAGGATTTTAACTTCAAATCATAGAGCGAGGTTTCGTATTATTTAGATCCAAGAAAAGACATATGACAATGTTGTTTCCAATACAAATGATAAAAATTAATGTATTTTCATTAGTATTAACTAAAATGTTCCTGATTTTCCGTTTATATTACCGATGGAAGATGTACACGAAAATCGCTCTATTCCGGCTGAAACGTCGATATATGCTATAAAAACAGAACTTCTCCCCTTTTCAATATCTTACTCAGTATTTTAACGAGAAACAAATAGTTGATTGAAAATGAAGTATTTAAGGTTATTATCTAATCAATTATGTGTTTGCGTCATTTTTATCGTATATATAATGAATTAATACCCATAGACTGAAAATTCACAAAAACGTGGAAAACGGCAAAATATTGCCTAATTTGATGATATTTTGTTTAAATCAAATAAAGGAAAAGGGGATGATAAACGTCAAAATATTGCTAAATTCGATGATTTTTCGTACGAAACAAAATGCAAGAAAACTTGCTTAAAATGCAATATTATGCGAATTTCTGAGATTTGAAGGCCAAATCACATATCGTGATACTATATGAAATAGAATCGAAATATTGGTAAAAAATGAACATATTTAAGTAGTATCAAACTACATGAAAAACGTGAAAAAAGTCACTATTTAACCATATTTGAGGATTTTAACTTCAAATCATAGAGCGAGGTTTCGTATTATTTAGATCCAAGAAAAGAGATATGACAATGTTGTTTCCAATACAAATGATAAAAATCAATGTGTTTTCATTAGAATTAACTAAAATGTTCTTGATTTTACGTTTATATAACCGAGGGAAGATGTACACGTAAAACCGCTCTAATCCGGCTGAAACGTCGATATATGCAATAAAAACTGAACTTCTCCCCTTTTCAATATCTTACTCAGTATTTTAACGAGAAACAAATAGATGATTGAAAATGAAGTATTTAAGTTATTATATAATCAATTATGTGTTTCCATCATTTTTATCGTATATATATGAATAAACAACGCATAGACTGTAAATTCACAAAAACGTAGAAAACGGCAAAATATTGCCTAATTCGATGATATTTTGTTTAAGTCACATAAAGGAAAAGGGGATGATAAACGTCAAAATATTGCTAAATTCGATGATTTTTCGTACGAAACAAAATGCAAGAAAACTTGCTTAAAATGCAATATTATGCGAAATTCTGAGATTTGAAGGCCAAATCACATATCGTGATACTACATAAAATAGAATCGAAATATTGGTAAAAACGAATATATTTACGTAATATCAAACTACATGAAAAACGTGAAAAAGTCAATATTTAACCATATTTGAGGATTTTAACTTCAAATCATAAAGCGAGGTTTCGTATTATTTAGATCCAAGAAAAGACATATGACAATGTTGTTTCCAATGCAAATGATAAAAATCAATGTATTTTCATTAGTATTAATTAAAATGTTCCTGATTTTCCGTTTATATTACCGATGGAAGATGTACACGAAAATCGCTCTATTCCGGCTGAAACGTCGATATATGCAATAAAAACAGAACTTCTCCCCTTTTCAATATCTTACTCAGTATTTTAACGAGAAACAAATAGTTGATTGAAAATGAAGTATTTAAGGTTATTATCTAATGTATTATGTGTTTGCGTCATTTTTATCGTATGTATAATGAATGAATACCCATAGACTGAAAATTCACAAAAACGTGGAAAAACGGCAAAATATTGCCTAATTCGATGATATTTTGTTTAAATCAAATAAAGGAAAAGGGGATGATAAACGTTAAAATATTGCTAAATTCGATGATTTTTCGTACGAAACAAAATGCAAGAAAACTTGCTTAAAATGCAATATTATGCGAAATTCTGAGATTTGAAGGCCAAATCACATATCGTGATACGACATGAAATAGTATCGAAATATTGGTAAAAATGAATATATTTACGTAATATCAAACTACATGAAAAAAGTGAAAAAAGTCAATATTTAACCATATTTGAGGATTTTAACTTCAAATCATAGAGCGACGTTTCGTATTATTTAGATCCAAGAATAGACATATGACAATGTTGTTTCCAATACAAATGATAAAAATCAATGTGTTTTCATTAGAATTAACAAAAATGTTCCTGATTTTCCGTTTATATTACCGAGGGAAGATGTACACGTTAAACCGCTCTATTCCTGCTGAAACGTCGATATATGCAATAAAAACCGAACTTCTCCCCTTTTCAATATCTTACTCAGTATTTTAACGAGAAACAAATAGATGATTGAAAATGAAGTATTTAAGTTATTATCTAATCAATTATGTGTTTGCATCATTTTTATCGTATATATTTGAATTAATACCCATAGACTGTAAATTCACAAAAACGTTGAAAACGGCAAAATATTGCCTAATTCGATGATATTTTGTTTAAATCAAATAAAGGAAAAGGGGATGATTAACGTCAAAATATTGCTAAATTCGATGATTTTTCGTACGAAACAAAATGCAAGACAACTTGCTTAAAATGCAATATTTTGCGAAATTCTGAGATTTGAAGGACAAATCACATATCGTGATACTACATGAAATAGAGTCGAAATATTGGTAAAAGTGAATATGTATACGTAGTATCAAACTAATGAAAAACGTGAAAAAAGTCACAATTTATCCATATTTGAGGATTTTAACTTCAAATCATAGAGCGAGGTTTCGTATTATTTAGATCCAAGAAAAGACATATGACAATGTTGTTTCCAATACAAATTATAAAAATCAATGTGTTTTCATTAGAATTAACTAAAATGTTCCTGATTTTCCGTTTATATTACCGAGGGAAGATGTACACGTAAAACCGCTCTAATCCGGCTGAAACGTCGATATATGCAATAAAAACCGAACTTCTCCCCTTTTCAATATATTTCTCAGTATTTTAACGAGAAACAAATAGATGATTGAAAATGAAGTATTTAAGTTATTATCTAATCAATTATGTGTTTGCATCATTTTTATCGCATATATATGAATTAATACCCATAGACTGTAAATTCACAAAAACGTAGAAAACGGCAAATATTGCCTAATTCGATGATATTTTGTTTAAGTCACATAAAGGAAAAGGGGATGATAAACGTCAAAATATTGCTAAATTCGATGATTTTTCGTACGAAACAAAAGGCAAGAAAACTTGCTTAAAATGCAATATTATGCGAATTTCTGAGATTTGAAGGCCAAATCACATATCGTGATACTACATGAAATAGAATCGAAATATTGGTAAAAAATGAATATATTTAAGTAGTATCAAACTACATGAAAAACGTGAAAAAATCACTATTTAACCATATTTGAGGATTTTAACTTCAAATCATAAAGCGAGGTTTCGTATTATTTAGATCCAAGAAAAGACATATGACAATGTTGTTTCCAATACAAATTATAAAAATCAATGTGTTTTCATTAGAATTAACTAAAATGTTCCTGATTTTCCGTTTATATTACCGAGGGAAGATGTACACGTAAAACCGCTTTAATCCGGCTGGAACGTCGATATATGCAATAAAAACCGAACTTCTCCCCTTTTCATTATCTTACTCAGTATTTTAACGAGAAACAAATAGATGATTGAAAATGAAGTATTTAAGGTTATTATCTAATCAATTATGTGTTTGCATCATTTTTATCGTATATATATGAATTAATACCCATAGACTGAAAATTCACAAAAACGTGGAAAACGGCCAAATATTGCCTAATTCGATGATATTTTGTTTAAGTCACATAAAGGAAAAGGGGATGATAAACGTCAAAATATTGCTAAATTCGATGATTTTTCGTACGAAACAAAAGGCAAGAAAACTTGCTTAAAATTCAATATTATGCGAAATTCTGAGATTTGAAGGCCAAATCACATATTGTGATACTACATGAAATAGAATCGAAATATTGGTAAAAATGAATGTATTTACGTAGTATCAAACTACATGAAAAACTTGAAAAAAGTCACTATTTAACCATATTTGAGGATTTTAACTTCAAATCATAGAGCGAGGTTTCGTATTATTTAGATCCAAGAAAAGACATATGACAATGTTGTTTCCAATACAAATGATAAAAATCAATGTATTTTCATTAGTATTAACTAAAATGTTCCTGATTTTCCGTTTATATTAACGATGGAAGATGTACACGAAAATCGCTCTATTCCGGCTGAAACGTCGATATATGCAATAAAAACAGAACTTCTCCCCTTTTCAATATCTTACTCAGTATTTTAACGAGAAACAAATAGTTGATTGAAAATGAAGTATTTAAGGTTATTATCTAATGTATTATGTGTTTGCGTCATTTTTATCGTATATATAATGAATGAATACCCATAGACTGAAAATTCACAAAAACGTGGAAAAACGGCAAAATATTGCCTAATTCGATGATATTTTGTTTAAATCAAATAAAGGAAAAGGGGATGATAAACGTCAAAATATTGCTAAATTCGATGATTTTTCGTACGAAACAAAATGCAAGAAAACTTGCTTAAAATGCAATATTATGCGAATTTCTGAGATTTGAAGGCCAAATCACATATCGTGATACTACATGAAATAGAATCGAAATATTGGTAAAAAATGAATATATTTAAGTAGTATCAAACTACATGAAAAACGTGAAAAAAGTCACTATTTAACCATATTTGAGGATTTTAACTTCAAATCATAGAGCGAGGTTTCGTATTATTTAGATCCAAGAAAAGACATATGACAATGTTGTTTCCAATACAAATTATAAAAATCAATGTGTTTTCATTAGAATTAACTAAAATGTTCCTGATTTTCCGTTTATATTACCGAGGGAAGATGTACACGTAAAACCGCTCTAATCCGGCTGGAACGTCGATATATGCAATAAAAACCGAACTTCTCCCCTTTTCATTATCTTACTCAGTATTTTAACGAGAAACAAATAGTTGATTGAAAATGAAGTATTTAAGGTTATTATCTAATGTATTATGTGTTTGCGTCATTTTTATCGTATATATAATGAATGAATACCCATAGACTGAAAATTCACAAAAACGTGGAAAAACGGCAAAATATTGCCTAATTCGATGATATTTTGTTTAAATCAAATAAAGGAAAAGGGGATGATAAACGTCAAAATATTGCTAAATTCGATGATTTTTCGTACGAAACAAAATGCAAGAAAACTTGCTTAAAATGCAATATTATGCGAAATTCTGAGATTTGAAGGCCAAATCACATATCGTGATACGACATGAAATAGTATCGAAATATTGGTAAAAATGAATATATTTACGTAATATCAAACTACATGAAAAAAGTGAAAAAAGTCAATATTTAACCATATTTGAGGATTTTAACTTCAAATCATAGAGCGAGGTTTCATATTATTTAGATCCAAGAATAGACATATGACAATGTTGTTTCCAATACAAATGATAAAAATCAATGTGTTTTCATTAGAATTAACTAAAATGTTCCTGATTTTCTGTTTATATTACCGAGGGAAGATGTACACGTTAAACCGCTCTAATCCGGCTGAAACGTCGATATATGCAATAAAAACCGAACTTCTCCCCTTTTCAATACCTTACTCAGTATTTTAACGAGAAACAAATAGATGATTGAAAATGAAGTATTTAAGTTATTATCTAATCAATTATGTGTTTGCATCATTTTTATCGTATATATTTGAATTAATAACCATAGACTGTAAATTCACAAAAACGTAGAAAACGGCAAAATATTGCCTAATTCGATGATATTTTGTTTAAATCAAATAAAGGAAAAGGGGATGATTAACGTCAAAATATTGCTAAATTCGATGATTTTTCGTACGAAACAAAATGCAAGAAAACTTGCTTAAAATGCAATATTATGCGAAATTCTGAGATTTGAAGGCAAAATCACATATCGTGATACTACATGAAATAGAGTCGAAATATTGGTAAAAGTGAATATATATACGTAGTATCAAACTAATGAAAAACGTGAAAAAAGTCACTATTTATCCATATTTGAGGATTTTAACTTCAAATCATAGAGCGAGGTTTCGTATTATTTAGATCCAAGAAAAGACATATGACAATGTTGTTTCCAATACAAATTATAAAAATCAATGTGTTTTCATTAGAATTAACTAAAATGTTCCTGATTTTCCGTTTATATTACCGAGGGAAGATGTACACGTAAAACCGCTCTAATCCGGCTGGAACGTCGATATATGCAATAAAAACCGAACTTCTCCCCTTTTCATTATCTTACTCAGTATTTTAACGAGAAACAAATAGATGATTGAAAATGAAGTATTTAAGGTTATTATCTAATCAATTATGTGTTTGCATCATTTTTATCGTATATATATGAATTAATACCCATAGACTGAAAATTCACAAAAACGTGGAAAACGGCCAAATATTGCCTAATTCGATGATATTTTGTTTAAGGGGGCGTCTGGTTGGCATCTGGGTCCAAAAATGCAAAAATGAAAACTCATTCGATTTCAATCAAACTTTTTTGACAAGTTCTATATGAAAAGTGTTTCATCTGGTCCAAGTTTCAGCATTGTAGCATAAACAGGAAGGGAGAAAAAAAATATTGAAGTAGTTGTGAAAATTATGCAAAAATGGTCAAAATCGATTATCAATCAAAAGTGTCAACTGAAATCATAACTACAACTCTTTGCTATCACAATAGCATATATTAAACAAATATTATTATTAGTTTAATTGGAAAAAAATTTTAAGGAAAAAAAAAAAAAAAAGGATTTTTTTTTCTTTTTTTTTTTAAATATTTTTTTTTTCATTTTTTTTGGGGCGATTTGCATCAAACTTACACACCTGACTGTACGTAAGCCTATCTGTAAGGATGCCTATTTTGGAGAAAATTGGTTGATGTCAACCCCAGCCACAGATTTTAGAACCTTAGACTTTATTCATTTCTGTTTTTTTTTCAATTGACACAAACGTTTACAAAACTCATTCTTTTTTTATTCAATTTACATGAAACTTACACAGTATATGTGGAGGGCATGTCTTTACATTGGGGGGCTTTCATTTTTCTCTAAGTTCATTTATTGATTTTATAATAGCAATAAACATGCCATATTTGCAAAAAAATTTTGGGGAACTTTGAACATTTGTATTAGGAAAACTAAAGATGTTTTGGAAATTCTAAATCCCCAAATCCTTTATTATATGCTAATGTGTCAGAAAAGTGTCACAGAATAATTTTATCTGAAACGTGTGTTCTGAAGTGTGGACTTGAAAATGTGTAAAAAACGTTCAAAAAACAAAAAACAAAAAAAAACTCCCTTTCTATTTACGCTGCAGTACTGAAACTTGGGACAATTTAAGCACTTTTCATATACAACTAGAAAAATAATATTGGTTGACATTGAACAACTTTCATTATAATAACCAGACGCCCCCTTAAGTCACATAAAGGAAAAGGGGATGATAAACGTCAAAATATTGCTAAATTCGATGATTTTTCGTACGAAACAAAAGGCAAGAAAACTTGCTTAAAATTCAATATTATGCGAAATTCTGAGATTTGAAGGCCAAATCACATATTGTGATACTACATGAAATAGAATCGAAATATTGGTAAAAATGAATGTATTTACGTAGTATCAAACTACATGAAAAACTTGAAAAAAGTCACTATTTAACCATATTTGAGGATTTTAACTTCAAATCATAGAGCGAGGTTTCGTATTATTTAGATCCAAGAAAAGACATATGACAATGTTGTTTCCAATACAAATGATAAAAATCAATGTATTTTCATTAGTATTAACTAAAATGTTCCTGATTTTCCGTTTATATTAACGATGGAAGATGTACACGAAAATCGCTCTATTCCGGCTGAAACGTCGATATATGCAATAAAAACAGAACTTCTCCCCTTTTCAATATCTTACTCAGTATTTTAACGAGAAACAAATAGTTGATTGAAAATGAAGTATTTAAGGTTATTATCTAATGTATTATGTGTTTGCGTCATTTTTATCGTATATATAATGAATGAATACCCATAGACTGAAAATTCACAAAAACGTGGAAAAACGGCAAAATATTGCCTAATTCGATGATATTTTGTTTAAATCAAATAAAGGAAAAGGGGATGATAAACGTCAAAATATTGCTAAATTCGATGATTTTTCGTACGAAACAAAATGCAAGAAAACTTGCTTAAAATGCAATATTATGCGAATTTCTGAGATTTGAAGGCCAAATCACATATCGTGATACTACATGAAATAGAATCGAAATATTGGTAAAAAATGAATATATTTAAGTAGTATCAAACTACATGAAAAACGTGAAAAAAGTCACTATTTAACCATATTTGAGGATTTTAACTTCAAATCATAGAGCGAGGTTTCGTATTATTTAGATCCAAGAAAAGACATATGACAATGTAGTTTCCAATACAAATTATAAAAATCAATGTGTTTTCATTAGAATTAACTAAAATGTTCCTGATTTTCCGTTTATATTACCGAGGGAAGATGTACACGTAAAACCGCTCTAATCCGGCTGGAACGTCGATATATGCAATAAAAACCGAACTTCTCCCCTTTTCATTATCTTACTCAGTATTTTAACGAGAAACAAATAGTTGATTGAAAATGAAGTATTTAAGGTTATTATCTAATGTATTATGTGTTTGCGTCATTTTTATCGTATATATAATGAATGAATACCCATAGACTGAAAATTCACAAAAACGTGGAAAAACGGCAAAATATTGCCTAATTCGATGATATTTTGTTTAAATCAAATAAAGGAAAAGGGGATGATAAACGTCAAAATATTGCTAAATTAGATGATTTTTCGTACGAAACAAAATGCAAGAAAACTTGCTTAAAATGCAATATTATGCGAAATTCTGAGATTTGAAGGCCAAATCACATATCGTGATACGACATGAAATAGTATCGAAATATTGGTAAAAATGAATATATTTACGTAATATCAAACTACATGAAAAAAGTGAAAAAAGTCAATATTTAACCATATTTGAGGATTTTAACTTCAAATCATAGAGCGAGGTTTCATATTATTTAGATCCAAGAATAGACATATGACAATGTTGTTTCCAATACAAATGATAAAAATCAATGTGTTTTCATTAGAATTAACTAAAATGTTCCTGATTTTCTGTTTATATTACCGAGGGAAGATGTACACGTTAAACCGCTCTAATCCGGCTGAAACGTCGATATATGCAATAAAAACCGAACTTCTCCCCTTTTCAATATCTTACTCAGTATTTTAACGAGAAACAAATAGATGATTGAAAATGAAGTATTTAAGTTATTATCTAATCAATTATGTGTTTGCATCATTTTTATCGTATATATTTGAATTAATAACCATAGACTGTAAATTCACAAAAACGTAGAAAACGGCAAAATATTGCCTAATTCGATGATATTTTGTTTAAATCAAATAAAGGAAAAGGGGATGATTAACGTCAAAATATTGCTAAATTCGATGATTTTTCGTACGAAACAAAATGCAAGAAAACTTGCTTAAAATGCAATATTATGCGAAATTCTGAGATTTGAAGGCAAAATCACATATCGTGATACTACATGAAATAGAGTCGAAATATTGGTAAAAGTGAATATATATACGTAGTATCAAACTAATGAAAAACGTGAAAAAAGTCACTATTTATCCATATTTGAGGATTTTAACTTCAAATCATAGAGCGAGGTTTCGTATTATTTAGATCCAAGAAAAGACATATGACAATGTTGTTTCCAATACAAATTATAAAAATCAATGTGTTTTCATTAGAATTAACTAAAATGTTCCTGATTTTCCGTTTATATTACCGAGGGAAGATGTACACGTAAAACCGCTCTAATCCGGCTGAAACGTCGATATATGCAATAAAAACCGAACTTCTCCCCTTTTCAATATATTACTCAGTATTTTAACGAGAAACAAATAGATGATTGAAAATGAAGTATTTAAGTTATTATCTAATCAATTATGTGTTTGCATCATTTTTATCGTATATATATGAATTAATACCCATAGACTGTAAATTCACAAAAACGTAGAAAACGGCAAAATATTGCCTAATTCGATGATATTTTGTTTAAGTCACATAAAGGAAAAGGGGATGATAAACGTCAAAATATTGCTAAATTCGATGATTTTTCGTACGAAACAAAAGGCAAGAAAACTTGCTTAAAATGCAATATTATGCGAAATTCTGAGATTTGAAGGCCAAATCACATATTGTGATACTACATGAAATATAATCGAAATATTGGTAAAAATGAATGTATTTACGTAGTATCAAACTACATGAAAAACTTGAAAAAAAGTCACTATTTAACCATATTTGAGGATTTTAACTTCAAATCATAGAGCGAGGTTTCGTATTATTTAGATCCAAGAAAAGACATATGACAATGTTGTTTCCAATACAAATGATAAAAATCAATGTATTTTCATTAGTATTAACTAAAATGTTCCTGATTTTCCGTTTATATTAACGATGGAAGATGTACACGAAAATCGCTCTATTCCGGCTGAAACGTCGATATATGCAATAAAAACAGAACTTCTCCCCTTTTCAATATCTTACTCAGTATTTTAACGAGAAACAAATAGTTGATTGAAAATGAAGTATTTAAGGTTATTATCTAATGTATTATGTGTTTGCGTCATTTTTATCGTATATATAATGAATGAATACCCATAGACTGAAAATTCACAAAAACGTGGAAAAACGGCAAAATATTGCCTAATTCGATGATATTTTGTTTAAATCAAATAAAGGAAAAGGGGATGATAAACGCCAAATATTGCTAAATTCGATGATTTTTCGTACGAAACAAAATGCAAGAAAACTTGCTTAAAATGCAATATTATGCGAAATTTTGAGATTTGAAGGACAAATCACATATCGTGATACGACATGAAAGAGTAATGAAATATTGATAAAAATGAATATATTTACGTAATATCAAACTACATGAAAAAAGTGTAAAAAGTCAATATTTAACCATATTTGAGGATTTTAACTTCAAATCATAGAGCGAGGTTTCGTATTATTTAGATCCAAGAATAGACATATGACAATGTTGTTTCCAATACAAATGATAAAAATCAATGTGTTTTCATTAGAATTAACTAAAATGTTCCTGATTTTCCGTTTATATTACCTAGGGAAGATGTACACGTAAAACCGCTCTAATCCGGCTGAAACGTCGATATATGCAATAAAAACCGAACTTCTCCCCTTTTCATTATCTTACTCAGTATTTTAACGAGAAACAAATAGATGATTGAAAATGAAGTATTTAAGTTATTATCAAATCAATTATGTGTTTCCATCATTTTTATCGTATATATATGAATTAATACCCATAGACTGTAAATTCACAAAAACGTAGAAAACGGCAAAATATTGCCTAATTCGATGATATTTTGTTTAAGTCACATAAAGGAAAAGGGGATGATAAACGTCAAAATATTGCTAAATTCGATGATTTTTCGTACGAAACAAAATGCAAGAAAACTTGCTTAAAATGCAATATTATGCGAATTTCTGAGATTTGAAGGCCAAATCACATATCGTGATACTACATGAAATAGAATCGAAATATTGGTAAAAAATGAATATATTTAAGTAGTATCAAACTACATGAAAAACGTGAAAAAAGTCACTATTTAACCATATTTGAGGATTTTAACTTCAAATCATAAAGCGAGGTTTCGTATTATTTAGATCCAAGAAAAGACATATGACAATGTTGTTTCCAATACAAATTATAAAAATCAATGTGTTTTCATTAGAATTAACTAAAATGTTCCTGATTTTCCGTTTATATTACCGAGGGAAGATGTACACGTAAAACCGCTCTAATCCGGCTGGAACGTCGATATATGCAATAAAAACCGAACTTCTCCCCTTTTCATTATCTTACTCAGTATTTTAACGAGAAACAAATAGATGATTGAAAATGAAGTATTTAAGGTTATTATCTAATCAATTATGTGTTTGCATCATTTTTATCGTATATATATGAATTAATACCCATAGACTGAAAATTCACAAAAACGTGGAAAACGGCCAAATATTGCCTAATTCGATGATATTTTGTTTAAGTCACATAAAGGAAAAGGGGATGATAAACGTCAAAATATTGCTAAATTCGATGATTTTTCGTACGAAACAAAAGGCAAGAAAACTTGCTTAAAATTCAATATTATGCGAAATTCTGAGATTTGAAGGCCAAATCACATATTGTGATACTACATGAAATAGAATCGAAATATTGGTAAAAATGAATGTATTTACGTAGTATCAAACTACATGAAAAACTTGAAAAAAGTCACTATTTAACCATATTTGAGGATTTTAACTTCAAATCATAGAGCGAGGTTTCGTATTATTTAGATCCAAGAAAAGACATATGACAATGTTGTTTCCAATACAAATGATAAAAATCAATGTATTTTCATTAGTATTAACTAAAATGTTCCTGATTTTCCGTTTATATTAACGATGGAAGATGTACACGAAAATCGCTCTATTCCGGCTGAAACGTCGATATATGCAATAAAAACAGAACTTCTCCCCTTTTCAATATCTTACTCAGTATTTTAACGAGAAACAAATAGTTGATTGAAAATGAAGTATTTAAGGTTATTATCTAATGTATTATGTGTTTGCGTCATTTTTATCGTATATATAATGAATGAATACCCATAGACTGAAAATTCACAAAAACGTGGAAAAACGGCAAAATATTGCCTAATTCGATGATATTTTGTTTAAATCAAATAAAGGAAAAGGGGATGATAAACGTCAAAATATTGCTAAATTCGATGATTTTTCGTACGAAACAAAATGCAAGAAAACTTGCTTAAAATGCAATATTATGCGAATTTCTGAGATTTGAAGGCCAAATCACATATCGTGATACTACATGAAATAGAATCGAAATATTGGTAAAAAATGAATATATTTAAGTAGTATCAAACTACATGAAAAACGTGAAAAAAGTCACTATTTAACCATATTTGAGGATTTTAACTTCAAATCATAGAGCGAGGTTTCGTATTATTTAGATCCAAGAAAAGACATATGACAATGTAGTTTCCAATACAAATTATAAAAATCAATGTGTTTTCATTAGAATTAACTAAAATGTTCCTGATTTTCCGTTTATATTACCGAGGGAAGATGTACACGTAAAACCGCTCTAATCCGGCTGGAACGTCGATATATGCAATAAAAACCGAACTTCTCCCCTTTTCATTATCTTACTCAGTATTTTAACGAGAAACAAATAGATGATTGAAAATGAAGTATTTAAGTTATTATCTAATCAATTATGTGTTTGCATCATTTTTATCGTATATATATGAATTAATACCCATAGACTGTAAATTCACAAAAACGTAGAAAACGGCAAAATATTGCCTAATTCGATGATATTTTGTTTAAGTCACATAAAGGAAAAGGGGATGATAAACGTCAAAATATTGCTAAATTCGATGATTTTTCGTACGAAACAAAAGGCAAGAAAACTTGCTTAAAATTCAATATTATGCGAAATTCTGAGATTTGAAGGCCAAATCACATATTGTGATACTACATGAAATAGAATCGAAATATTGGTAAAAATGAATGTATTTACGTAGTATCAAACTACATGAAAAACTTGAAAAAAGTCACTATTTAACCATATTTGAGGATTTTAACTTCAAATCATAGAGCGAGGTTTCGTATTATTTAGATCCAAGAAAAGACATATGACAATGTTGTTTCCAATACAAATGATAAAAATCAATGTATTTTCATTAGTATTAACTAAAATGTTCCTGATTTTCCGTTTATATTAACGATGGAAGATGTACACGAAAATCGCTCTATTCCGGCTGAAACGTCGATATATGCAATAAAAACAGAACTTCTCCCCTTTTCAATATCTTACTCAGTATTTTAACGAGAAACAAATAGTTGATTGAAAATGAAGTATTTAAGGTTATTATCTAATGTATTATGTGTTTGCGTCATTTTTATCGTATATATAATGAATGAATACCCATAGACTGAAAATTCACAAAAACGTGGAAAAACGGCAAAATATTGCCTAATTCGATGATATTTTGTTTAAATCAAATAAAGGAAAAGGGGATGATAAACGTCAAAATATTGCTAAATTCGATGATTTTTCGTACGAAACAAAATGCAAGAAAACTTGCTTAAAATGCAATATTATGCGAATTTCTGAGATTTGAAGGCCAAATCACATATCGTGATACTACATGAAATAGAATCGAAATATTGGTAAAAAATGAATATATTTAAGTAGTATCAAACTACATGAAAAACGTGAAAAAAGTCACTATTTAACCATATTTGAGGATTTTAACTTCAAATCATAGAGCGAGGTTTCGTATTATTTAGATCCAAGAAAAGACATATGACAATGTTGTTTCCAATACAAATTATAAAAATCAATGTGTTTTCATTAGAATTAACTAAAATGTTCCTGATTTTCCGTTTATATTACCGAGGGAAGATGTACACGTAAAACCGCTCTAATCCGGCTGAAACGTCGATATATGCAATAAAAACCGAACTTCTCCCCTTTTCAATATATTACTCAGTATTTTAACGAGAAACAAATAGATGATTGAAAATGAAGTATTTAAGTTATTATCTAATCAATTATGTGTTTGCATCATTTTTATCGTATATATATGAATTAATACCCATAGACTGTAAATTCACAAAAACGTAGAAAACGGCAAAATATTGCCTAATTCGATGATATTTTGTTTAAGTCACATAAAGGAAAAGGGGATGATAAACGTCAAAATATTGCTAAATTCGATGATTTTTCGTACGAAACAAAAGGCAAGAAAACTTGCTTAAAATGCAATATTATGCGAAATTCTGAGATTTGAAGGCCAAATCACATATTGTGATACTACATGAAATATAATCGAAATATTGGTAAAAATGAATGTATTTACGTAGTATCAAACTACATGAAAAACTTGAAAAAAAGTCACTATTTAACCATATTTGAGGATTTTAACTTCAAATCATAGAGCGAGGTTTCGTATTATTTAGATCCAAGAAAAGACATATGACAATGTTGTTTCCAATACAAATGATAAAAATCAATGTATTTTCATTAGTATTAACTAAAATGTTCCTGATTTTCCGTTTATATTAACGATGGAAGATGTACACGAAAATCGCTCTATTCCGGCTGAAACGTCGATATATGCAATAAAAACAGAACTTCTCCCCTTTTCAATATCTTACTCAGTATTTTAACGAGAAACAAATAGTTGATTGAAAATGAAGTATTTAAGGTTATTATCTAATGTATTATGTGTTTGCGTCATTTTTATCGTATATATAATGAATGAATACCCATAGACTGAAAATTCACAAAAACGTGGAAAAACGGCAAAATATTGCCTAATTCGATGATATTTTGTTTAAATCAAATAAAGGAAAAGGGGATGATAAACGCCAAATATTGCTAAATTCGATGATTTTTCGTACGAAACAAAATGCAAGAAAACTTGCTTAAAATGCAATATTATGCGAAATTTTGAGATTTGAAGGACAAATCACATATCGTGATACGACATGAAAGAGTAATGAAATATTGATAAAAATGAATATATTTACGTAATATCAAACTACATGAAAAAAGTGTAAAAAGTCAATATTTAACCATATTTGAGGATTTTAACTTCAAATCATAGAGCGAGGTTTCGTATTATTTAGATCCAAGAATAGACATATGACAATGTTGTTTCCAATACAAATGATAAAAATCAATGTGTTTTCATTAGAATTAACTAAAATGTTCCTGATTTTCCGTTTATATTACCTAGGGAAGATGTACACGTAAAACCGCTCTAATCCGGCTGAAACGTCGATATATGCAATAAAAACCGAACTTCTCCCCTTTTCATTATCTTACTCAGTATTTTAACGAGAAACAAATAGATGATTGAAAATGAAGTATTTAAGTTATTATCAAATCAATTATGTGTTTCCATCATTTTTATCGTATATATATGAATTAATACCCATAGACTGTAAATTCACAAAAACGTAGAAAACGGCAAAATATTGCCTAATTCGATGATATTTTGTTTAAGTCACATAAAGGAAAAGGGGATGATAAACGTCAAAATATTGCTAAATTCGATGATTTTTCGTACGAAACAAAATGCAAGAAAACTTGCTTAAAATGCAATATTATGCGAATTTCTGAGATTTGAAGGCCAAATCACATATCGTGATACTACATGAAATAGAATCGAAATATTGGTAAAAAATGAATATATTTAAGTAGTATCAAACTACATGAAAAACGTGAAAAAAGTCACTATTTAACCATATTTGAGGATTTTAACTTCAAATCATAAAGCGAGGTTTCGTATTATTTAGATCCAAGAAAAGACATATGACAATGTTGTTTCCAATACAAATTATAAAAATCAATGTGTTTTCATTAGAATTAACTAAAATGTTCCTGATTTTCCGTTTATATTACCGAGGGAAGATGTACACGTAAAACCGCTCTAATCCGGCTGGAACGTCGATATATGCAATAAAAACCGAACTTCTCCCCTTTTCATTATCTTACTCAGTATTTTAACGAGAAACAAATAGATGATTGAAAATGAAGTATTTAAGGTTATTATCTAATCAATTATGTGTTTGCATCATTTTTATCGTATATATATGAATTAATACCCATAGACTGAAAATTCACAAAAACGTGGAAAACGGCCAAATATTGCCTAATTCGATGATATTTTGTTTAAGTCACATAAAGGAAAAGGGGATGATAAACGTCAAAATATTGCTAAATTCGATGATTTTTCGTACGAAACAAAAGGCAAGAAAACTTGCTTAAAATTCAATATTATGCGAAATTCTGAGATTTGAAGGCCAAATCACATATTGTGATACTACATGAAATAGAATCGAAATATTGGTAAAAATGAATGTATTTACGTAGTATCAAACTACATGAAAAACTTGAAAAAAGTCACTATTTAACCATATTTGAGGATTTTAACTTCAAATCATAGAGCGAGGTTTCGTATTATTTAGATCCAAGAAAAGACATATGACAATGTTGTTTCCAATACAAATGATAAAAATCAATGTATTTTCATTAGTATTAACTAAAATGTTCCTGATTTTCCGTTTATATTAACGATGGAAGATGTACACGAAAATCGCTCTATTCCGGCTGAAACGTCGATATATGCAATAAAAACAGAACTTCTCCCCTTTTCAATATCTTACTCAGTATTTTAACGAGAAACAAATAGTTGATTGAAAATGAAGTATTTAAGGTTATTATCTAATGTATTATGTGTTTGCGTCATTTTTATCGTATATATAATGAATGAATACCCATAGACTGAAAATTCACAAAAACGTGGAAAAACGGCAAAATATTGCCTAATTCGATGATATTTTGTTTAAATCAAATAAAGGAAAAGGGGATGATAAACGTCAAAATATTGCTAAATTCGATGATTTTTCGTACGAAACAAAATGCAAGAAAACTTGCTTAAAATGCAATATTATGCGAATTTCTGAGATTTGAAGGCCAAATCACATATCGTGATACTACATGAAATAGAATCGAAATATTGGTAAAAAATGAATATATTTAAGTAGTATCAAACTACATGAAAAACGTGAAAAAAGTCACTATTTAACCATATTTGAGGATTTTAACTTCAAATCATAGAGCGAGGTTTCGTATTATTTAGATCCAAGAAAAGACATATGACAATGTAGTTTCCAATACAAATTATAAAAATCAATGTGTTTTCATTAGAATTAACTAAAATGTTCCTGATTTTCCGTTTATATTACCGAGGGAAGATGTACACGTAAAACCGCTCTAATCCGGCTGGAACGTCGATATATGCAATAAAAACCGAACTTCTCCCCTTTTCATTATCTTACTCAGTATTTTAACGAGAAACAAATAGTTGATTGAAAATGAAGTATTTAAGGTTATTATCTAATGTATTATGTGTTTGCGTCATTTTTATCGTATATATAATGAATGAATACCCATAGACTGAAAATTCACAAAAACGTGGAAAAACGGCAAAATATTGCCTAATTCGATGATATTTTGTTTAAATCAAATAAAGGAAAAGGGGATGATAAACGTCAAAATATTGCTAAATTAGATGATTTTTCGTACGAAACAAAATGCAAGAAAACTTGCTTAAAATGCAATATTATGCGAAATTCTGAGATTTGAAGGCCAAATCACATATCGTGATACGACATGAAATAGTATCGAAATATTGGTAAAAATGAATATATTTACGTAATATCAAACTACATGAAAAAAGTGAAAAAAGTCAATATTTAACCATATTTGAGGATTTTAACTTCAAATCATAGAGCGAGGTTTCATATTATTTAGATCCAAGAATAGACATATGACAATGTTGTTTCCAATACAAATGATAAAAATCAATGTGTTTTCATTAGAATTAACTAAAATGTTCCTGATTTTCTGTTTATATTACCGAGGGAAGATGTACACGTTAAACCGCTCTAATCCGGCTGAAACGTCGATATATGCAATAAAAACCGAACTTCTCCCCTTTTCAATATCTTACTCAGTATTTTAACGAGAAACAAATAGATGATTGAAAATGAAGTATTTAAGTTATTATCTAATCAATTATGTGTTTGCATCATTTTTATCGTATATATTTGAATTAATAACCATAGACTGTAAATTCACAAAAACGTAGAAAACGGCAAAATATTGCCTAATTCGATGATATTTTGTTTAAATCAAATAAAGGAAAAGGGGATGATTAACGTCAAAATATTGCTAAATTCGATGATTTTTCGTACGAAACAAAATGCAAGAAAACTTGCTTAAAATGCAATATTATGCGAAATTCTGAGATTTGAAGGCAAAATCACATATCGTGATACTACATGAAATAGAGTCGAAATATTGGTAAAAGTGAATATATATACGTAGTATCAAACTAATGAAAAACGTGAAAAAAGTCACTATTTATCCATATTTGAGGATTTTAACTTCAAATCATAGAGCGAGGTTTCGTATTATTTAGATCCAAGAAAAGACATATGACAATGTTGTTTCCAATACAAATTATAAAAATCAATGTGTTTTCATTAGAATTAACTAAAATGTTCCTGATTTTCCGTTTATATTACCGAGGGAAGATGTACACGTAAAACCGCTCTAATCCGGCTGAAACGTCGATATATGCAATAAAAACCGAACTTCTCCCCTTTTCAATATATTACTCAGTATTTTAACGAGAAACAAATAGATGATTGAAAATGAAGTATTTAAGTTATTATCTAATCAATTATGTGTTTGCATCATTTTTATCGTATATATATGAATTAATACCCATAGACTGTAAATTCACAAAAACGTAGAAAACGGCAAAATATTGCCTAATTCGATGATATTTTGTTTAAGTCACATAAAGGAAAAGGGGATGATAAACGTCAAAATATTGCTAAATTCGATGATTTTTCGTACGAAACAAAAGGCAAGAAAACTTGCTTAAAATGCAATATTATGCGAAATTCTGAGATTTGAAGGCCAAATCACATATTGTGATACTACATGAAATATAATCGAAATATTGGTAAAAATGAATGTATTTACGTAGTATCAAACTACATGAAAAACTTGAAAAAAAGTCACTATTTAACCATATTTGAGGATTTTAACTTCAAATCATAGAGCGAGGTTTCGTATTATTTAGATCCAAGAAAAGACATATGACAATGTTGTTTCCAATACAAATGATAAAAATCAATGTATTTTCATTAGTATTAACTAAAATGTTCCTGATTTTCCGTTTATATTAACGATGGAAGATGTACACGAAAATCGCTCTATTCCGGCTGAAACGTCGATATATGCAATAAAAACAGAACTTCTCCCCTTTTCAATATCTTACTCAGTATTTTAACGAGAAACAAATAGTTGATTGAAAATGAAGTATTTAAGGTTATTATCTAATGTATTATGTGTTTGCGTCATTTTTATCGTATATATAATGAATGAATACCCATAGACTGAAAATTCACAAAAACGTGGAAAAACGGCAAAATATTGCCTAATTCGATGATATTTTGTTTAAATCAAATAAAGGAAAAGGGGATGATAAACGCCAAATATTGCTAAATTCGATGATTTTTCGTACGAAACAAAATGCAAGAAAACTTTCTTAAAATGCAATATTATGCGAAATTTTGAGATTTGAAGGACAAATCACATATCGTGATACGACATGAAAGAGTAATGAAATATTGATAAAAATGAATATATTTACGTAATATCAAACTACATGAAAAAAGTGTAAAAAGTCAATATTTAACCATATTTGAGGATTTTAACTTCAAATCATAGAGCGAGGTTTCGTATTATTTAGATCCAAGAATAGACATATGACAATGTTGTTTCCAATACAAATGATAAAAATCAATGTGTTTTCATTAGAATTAACTAAAATGTTCCTGATTTTCCGTTTATATTACCTAGGGAAGATGTACACGTAAAACCGCTCTAATCCGGCTGAAACGTCGATATATGCAATAAAAACCGAACTTCTCCCCTTTTCATTATCTTACTCAGTATTTTAACGAGAAACAAATAGATGATTGAAAATGAAGTATTTAAGTTATTATCAAATCAATTATGTGTTTCCATCATTTTTATCGTATATATATGAATTAATACCCATAGACTGTAAATTCACAAAAACGTAGAAAACGGCAAAATATTGCCTAATTCGATGATATTTTGTTTAAGTCACATAAAGGAAAAGGGGATGATAAACGTCAAAATATTGCTAAATTCGATGATTTTTCGTACGAAACAAAATGCAAGAAAACTTGCTTAAAATGCAATATTATGCGAATTTCTGAGATTTGAAGGCCAAATCACATATCGTGATACTACATGAAATAGAATCGAAATATTGGTAAAAAATGAATATATTTAAGTAGTATCAAACTACATGAAAAACGTGAAAAAAGTCACTATTTAACCATATTTGAGGATTTTAACTTCAAATCATAAAGCGAGGTTTCGTATTATTTAGATCCAAGAAAAGACATATGACAATGTTGTTTCCAATACAAATTATAAAAATCAATGTGTTTTCATTAGAATTAACTAAAATGTTCCTGATTTTCCGTTTATATTACCGAGGGAAGATGTACACGTAAAACCGCTCTAATCCGGCTGGAACGTCGATATATGCAATAAAAACCGAACTTCTCCCCTTTTCATTATCTTACTCAGTATTTTAACGAGAAACAAATAGATGATTGAAAATGAAGTATTTAAGGTTATTATCTAATCAATTATGTGTTTGCATCATTTTTATCGTATATATATGAATTAATACCCATAGACTGAAAATTCACAAAAACGTGGAAAACGGCCAAATATTGCCTAATTCGATGATATTTTGTTTAAGTCACATAAAGGAAAAGGGGATGATAAACGTCAAAATATTGCTAAATTCGATGATTTTTCGTACGAAACAAAAGGCAAGAAAACTTGCTTAAAATTCAATATTATGCGAAATTCTGAGATTTGAAGGCCAAATCACATATTGTGATACTACATGAAATAGAATCGAAATATTGGTAAAAATGAATGTATTTACGTAGTATCAAACTACATGAAAAACTTGAAAAAAGTCACTATTTAACCATATTTGAGGATTTTAACTTCAAATCATAGAGCGAGGTTTCGTATTATTTAGATCCAAGAAAAGACATATGACAATGTTGTTTCCAATACAAATGATAAAAATCAATGTATTTTCATTAGTATTAACTAAAATGTTCCTGATTTTCCGTTTATATTAACGATGGAAGATGTACACGAAAATCGCTCTATTCCGGCTGAAACGTCGATATATGCAATAAAAACAGAACTTCTCCCCTTTTCAATATCTTACTCAGTATTTTAACGAGAAACAAATAGTTGATTGAAAATGAAGTATTTAAGGTTATTATCTAATGTATTATGTGTTTGCGTCATTTTTATCGTATATATAATGAATGAATACCCATAGACTGAAAATTCACAAAAACGTGGAAAAACGGCAAAATATTGCCTAATTCGATGATATTTTGTTTAAATCAAATAAAGGAAAAGGGGATGATAAACGTCAAAATATTGCTAAATTCGATGATTTTTCGTACGAAACAAAATGCAAGAAAACTTGCTTAAAATGCAATATTATGCGAATTTCTGAGATTTGAAGGCCAAATCACATATCGTGATACTACATGAAATAGAATCGAAATATTGGTAAAAAATGAATATATTTAAGTAGTATCAAACTACATGAAAAACGTGAAAAAAGTCACTATTTAACCATATTTGAGGATTTTAACTTCAAATCATAGAGCGAGGTTTCGTATTATTTAGATCTAAGAAAAGACATATGACAATGTTGTTTCCAATACAAATTATAAAAATCAATGTGTTTTCATTAGAATTAACTAAAATGTTCCTGATTTTCTGTTTATATTACCGAGGGAAGATGTACACGTTAAACCGCTCTAATCCGGCTGAAACGTCGATATATGCAATAAAAACCGAACTTCTCCCCTTTTCAATACCTTACTCAGTATTTTAACGAGAAACAAATAGATGATTGAAAATGAAGTATTTAAGTTATTATCTAATCAATTATGTGTTTGCATCATTTTTATCGTATATATTTGAATTAATAACCATAGACTGTAAATTCACAAAAACGTAGAAAACGGCAAAATATTGCCTAATTCGATGATATTTTGTTTAAATCAAATAAAGGAAAAGGGGATGATTAACGTCAAAATATTGCTAAATTCGATGATTTTTCGTACGAAACAAAATGCAAGAAAACTTGCTTAAAATGCAATATTATGCGAAATTCTGAGATTTGAAGGCAAAATCACATATCGTGATACTACATGAAATAGAGTCGAAATATTGGTAAAAGTGAATATATATACGTAGTATCAAACTAATGAAAAACGTGAAAAAAGTCACTATTTATCCATATTTGAGGATTTTAACTTCAAATCATAGAGCGAGGTTTCGTATTATTTAGATCCAAGAAAAGACATATGACAATGTTGTTTCCAATACAAATTATAAAAATCAATGTGTTTTCATTAGAATTAACTAAAATGTTCCTGATTTTCCGTTTATATTACCGAGGGAAGATGTACACGTAAAACCGCTCTAATCCGGCTGGAACGTCGATATATGCAATAAAAACCGAACTTCTCCCCTTTTCATTATCTTACTCAGTATTTTAACGAGAAACAAATAGATGATTGAAAATGAAGTATTTAAGGTTATTATCTAATCAATTATGTGTTTGCATCATTTTTATCGTATATATATGAATTAATACCCATAGACTGAAAATTCACAAAAACGTGGAAAACGGCCAAATATTGCCTAATTCGATGATATTTTGTTTAAGTCACATAAAGGAAAAGGGGATGATAAACGTCAAAATATTGCTAAATTCGATGATTTTTCGTACGAAACAAAAGGCAAGAAAACTTGCTTAAAATTCAATATTATGCGAAATTCTGAGATTTGAAGGCCAAATCACATATTGTGATACTACATGAAATAGAATCGAAATATTGGTAAAAATGAATGTATTTACGTAGTATCAAACTACATGAAAAACTTGAAAAAAGTCACTATTTAACCATATTTGAGGATTTTAACTTCAAATCATAGAGCGAGGTTTCGTATTATTTAGATCCAAGAAAAGACATATGACAATGTTGTTTCCAATACAAATGATAAAAATCAATGTATTTTCATTAGTATTAACTAAAATGTTCCTGATTTTCCGTTTATATTAACGATGGAAGATGTACACGAAAATCGCTCTATTCCGGCTGAAACGTCGATATATGCAATAAAAACAGAACTTCTCCCCTTTTCAATATCTTACTCAGTATTTTAACGAGAAACAAATAGTTGATTGAAAATGAAGTATTTAAGGTTATTATCTAATGTATTATGTGTTTGCGTCATTTTTATCGTATATATAATGAATGAATACCCATAGACTGAAAATTCACAAAAACGTGGAAAAACGGCAAAATATTGCCTAATTCGATGATATTTTGTTTAAATCAAATAAAGGAAAAGGGGATGATAAACGTCAAAATATTGCTAAATTCGATGATTTTTCGTACGAAACAAAATGCAAGAAAACTTGCTTAAAATGCAATATTATGCGAATTTCTGAGATTTGAAGGCCAAATCACATATCGTGATACTACATGAAATAGAATCGAAATATTGGTAAAAAATGAATATATTTAAGTAGTATCAAACTACATGAAAAACGTGAAAAAAGTCACTATTTAACCATATTTGAGGATTTTAACTTCAAATCATAGAGCGAGGTTTCGTATTATTTAGATCCAAGAAAAGACATATGACAATGTAGTTTCCAATACAAATTATAAAAATCAATGTGTTTTCATTAGAATTAACTAAAATGTTCCTGATTTTCCGTTTATATTACCGAGGGAAGATGTACACGTAAAACCGCTCTAATCCGGCTGGAACGTCGATATATGCAATAAAAACCGAACTTCTCCCCTTTTCATTATCTTACTCAGTATTTTAACGAGAAACAAATAGTTGATTGAAAATGAAGTATTTAAGGTTATTATCTAATGTATTATGTGTTTGCGTCATTTTTATCGTATATATAATGAATGAATACCCATAGACTGAAAATTCACAAAAACGTGGAAAAACGGCAAAATATTGCCTAATTCGATGATATTTTGTTTAAATCAAATAAAGGAAAAGGGGATGATAAACGTCAAAATATTGCTAAATTAGATGATTTTTCGTACGAAACAAAATGCAAGAAAACTTGCTTAAAATGCAATATTATGCGAAATTCTGAGATTTGAAGGCCAAATCACATATCGTGATACGACATGAAATAGTATCGAAATATTGGTAAAAATGAATATATTTACGTAATATCAAACTACATGAAAAAAGTGAAAAAAGTCAATATTTAACCATATTTGAGGATTTTAACTTCAAATCATAGAGCGAGGTTTCATATTATTTAGATCCAAGAATAGACATATGACAATGTTGTTTCCAATACAAATGATAAAAATTAATGTGTTTTCATTAGAATTAACTAAAATGTTCCTGATTTTCTGTTTATATTACCGAGGGAAGATGTACACGTTAAACCGCTCTAATCCGGCTGAAACGTCGATATATGCAATAAAAACCGAACTTCTCCCCTTTTCAATATCTTACTCAGTATTTTAACGAGAAACAAATAGATGATTGAAAATGAAGTATTTAAGTTATTATCTAATCAATTATGTGTTTGCATCATTTTTATCGTATATATTTGAATTAATAACCATAGACTGTAAATTCACAAAAACGTAGAAAACGGCAAAATATTGCCTAATTCGATGATATTTTGTTTAAATCAAATAAAGGAAAAGGGGATGATTAACGTCAAAATATTGCTAAATTCGATGATTTTTCGTACGAAACAAAATGCAAGAAAACTTGCTTAAAATGCAATATTATGCGAAATTCTGAGATTTGAAGGCAAAATCACATATCGTGATACTACATGAAATAGAGTCGAAATATTGGTAAAAGTGAATATATATACGTAGTATCAAACTAATGAAAAACGTGAAAAAAGTCACTATTTATCCATATTTGAGGATTTTAACTTCAAATCATAGAGCGAGGTTTCGTATTATTTAGATCCAAGAAAAGACATATGACAATGTTGTTTCCAATACAAATTATAAAAATCAATGTGTTTTCATTAGAATTAACTAAAATGTTCCTGATTTTCCGTTTATATTACCGAGGGAAGATGTACACGTAAAACCGCTCTAATCCGGCTGAAACGTCGATATATGCAATAAAAACCGAACTTCTCCCCTTTTCAATATATTACTCAGTATTTTAACGAGAAACAAATAGATGATTGAAAATGAAGTATTTAAGTTATTATCTAATCAATTATGTGTTTGCATCATTTTTATCGTATATATATGAATTAATACCCATAGACTGTAAATTCACAAAAACGTAGAAAACGGCAAAATATTGCCTAATTCGATGATATTTTGTTTAAGTCACATAAAGGAAAAGGGGATGATAAACGTCAAAATATTGCTAAATTCGATGATTTTTCGTACGAAACAAAAGGCAAGAAAACTTGCTTAAAATGCAATATTATGCGAAATTCTGAGATTTGAAGGCCAAATCACATATTGTGATACTACATGAAATATAATCGAAATATTGGTAAAAATGAATGTATTTACGTAGTATCAAACTACATGAAAAACTTGAAAAAAAGTCACTATTTAACCATATTTGAGGATTTTAACTTCAAATCATAGAGCGAGGTTTCGTATTATTTAGATCCAAGAAAAGACATATGACAATGTTGTTTCCAATACAAATGATAAAAATCAATGTATTTTCATTAGTATTAACTAAAATGTTCCTGATTTTCCGTTTATATTAACGATGGAAGATGTACACGAAAATCGCTCTATTCCGGCTGAAACGTCGATATATGCAATAAAAACAGAACTTCTCCCCTTTTCAATATCTTACTCAGTATTTTAACGAGAAACAAATAGTTGATTGAAAATGAAGTATTTAAGGTTATTATCTAATGTATTATGTGTTTGCGTCATTTTTATCGTATATATAATGAATGAATACCCATAGACTGAAAATTCACAAAAACGTGGAAAAACGGCAAAATATTGCCTAATTCGATGATATTTTGTTTAAATCAAATAAAGGAAAAGGGGATGATAAACGCCAAATATTGCTAAATTCGATGATTTTTCGTACGAAACAAAATGCAAGAAAACTTGCTTAAAATGCAATATTATGCGAAATTTTGAGATTTGAAGGACAAATCACATATCGTGATACGACATGAAAGAGTAATGAAATATTGATAAAAATGAATATATTTACGTAATATCAAACTACATGAAAAAAGTGTAAAAAGTCAATATTTAACCATATTTGAGGATTTTAACTTCAAATCATAGAGCGAGGTTTCGTATTATTTAGATCCAAGAATAGACATATGACAATGTTGTTTCCAATACAAATGATAAAAATCAATGTGTTTTCATTAGAATTAACTAAAATGTTCCTGATTTTCCGTTTATATTACCTAGGGAAGATGTACACGTAAAACCGCTCTAATCCGGCTGAAACGTCGATATATGCAATAAAAACCGAACTTCTCCCCTTTTCATTATCTTACTCAGTATTTTAACGAGAAACAAATAGATGATTGAAAATGAAGTATTTAAGTTATTATCAAATCAATTATGTGTTTCCATCATTTTTATCGTATATATATGAATTAATACCCATAGACTGTAAATTCACAAAAACGTAGAAAACGGCAAAATATTGCCTAATTCGATGATATTTTGTTTAAGTCACATAAAGGAAAAGGGGATGATAAACGTCAAAATATTGCTAAATTCGATGATTTTTCGTACGAAACAAAATGCAAGAAATCTTGCTTAAAATGCAATATTATGCGAATTTCTGAGATTTGAAGGCCAAATCACATATCGTGATACTACATGAAATAGAATCGAAATATTGGTAAAAAATGAATATATTTAAGTAGTATCAAACTACATGAAAAACGTGAAAAAAGTCACTATTTAACCATATTTGAGGATTTTAACTTCAAATCATAAAGCGAGGTTTCGTATTATTTAGATCCAAGAAAAGACATATGACAATGTTGTTTCCAATACAAATTATAAAAATCAATGTGTTTTCATTAGAATTAACTAAAATGTTCCTGATTTTCCGTTTATATTACCGAGGGAAGATGTACACGTAAAACCGCTCTAATCCGGCTGGAACGTCGATATATGCAATAAAAACCGAACTTCTCCCCTTTTCATTATCTTACTCAGTATTTTAACGAGAAACAAATAGATGATTGAAAATGAAGTATTTAAGTTATTATCAAATCAATTATGTGTTTCCATCATTTTTATCGTATATATATGAATTAATACCCATAGACTGTAAATTCACAAAAACGTAGAAAACGGCAAAATATTGCCTAATTCGATGATATTTTGTTTAAGTCACATAAAGGAAAAGGGGATGATAAACGTCAAAATATTGCTAAATTCGATGATTTTTCGTACGAAACAAAATGCAAGAAAACTTGCTTAAAATGCAATATTATGCGAATTTCTGAGATTTGAAGGCCAAATCACATATCGTGATACTACATGAAATAGAATCGAAATATTGGTAAAAAATGAATATATTTAAGTAGTATCAAACTACATGAAAAACGTGAAAAAAGTCACTATTTAACCATATTTGAGGATTTTAACTTCAAATCATAAAGCGAGGTTTCGTATTATTTAGATCCAAGAAAAGACATATGACAATGTTGTTTCCAATACAAATTATAAAAATCAATGTGTTTTCATTAGAATTAACTAAAATGTTCCTGATTTTCCGTTTATATTACCGAGGGAAGATGTACACGTAAAACCGCTCTAATCCGGCTGGAACGTCGATATATGCAATAAAAACCGAACTTCTCCCCTTTTCATTATCTTACTCAGTATTTTAACGAGAAACAAATAGATGATTGAAAATGAAGTATTTAAGGTTATTATCTAATCAATTATGTGTTTGCATCATTTTTATCGTAAATATATGAATTAATACCCATAGACTGAAAATTCACAAAAACGTGGAAAACGGCCAAATATTGCCTAATTCGATGATATTTTGTTTAAGTCACATAAAGGAAAAGGGGATGATAAACGTCAAAATATTGCTAAATTCGATGATTTTTCGTACGAAACAAAAGGCAAGAAAACTTGCTTAAAATTCAATATTATGCGAAATTCTGAGATTTGAAGGCCAAATCACATATTGTGATACTACATGAAATAGAATCGAAATATTGGTAAAAATGAATGTATTTACGTAGTATCAAACTACATGAAAAACTTGAAAAAAGTCACTATTTAACCATATTTGAGGATTTTAACTTCAAATCATAGAGCGAGGTTTCGTATTATTTAGATCCAAGAAAAGACATATGACAATGTTGTTTCCAATACAAATGATAAAAATCAATGTATTTTCATTAGTATTAACTAAAATGTTCCTGATTTTCCGTTTATATTAACGATGGAAGATGTACACGAAAATCGCTCTATTCCGGCTGAAACGTCGATATATGCAATAAAAACAGAACTTCTCCCCTTTTCAATATCTTACTCAGTATTTTAACGAGAAACAAATAGTTGATTGAAAATGAAGTATTTAAGGTTATTATCTAATGTATTATGTGTTTGCGTCATTTTTATCGTATATATAATGAATGAATACCCATAGACTGAAAATTCACAAAAACGTGGAAAAACGGCAAAATATTGCCTAATTCGATGATATTTTGTTTAAATCAAATAAAGGAAAAGGGGATGATAAACGTCAAAATATTGCTAAATTCGATGATTTTTCGTACGAAACAAAATGCAAGAAAACTTGCTTAAAATGCAATATTATGCGAATTTCTGAGATTTGAAGGCCAAATCACATATCGTGATACTACATGAAATAGAATCGAAATATTGGTAAAAAATGAATATATTTAAGTAGTATCAAACTACATGAAAAACGTGAAAAAAGTCACTATTTAACCATATTTGAGGATTTTAACTTCAAATCATAGAGCGAGGTTTCGTATTATTTAGATCCAAGAAAAGACATATGACAATGTTGTTTCCAATACAAATTATAAAAATCAATGTGTTTTCATTAGAATTAACTAAAATGTTCCTGATTTTCCGTTTATATTACCGAGGGAAGATGTACACGTAAAACCGCTCTAATCCGGCTGGAACGTCGATATATGCAATAAAAACCGAACTTCTCCCCTTTTCATTATCTTACTCAGTATTTTAACGAGAAACAAATAGTTGATTGAAAATGAAGTATTTAAGGTTATTATCTAATGTATTATGTGTTTGCGTCATTTTTATCGTATATATAATGAATGAATACCCATAGACTGAAAATTCACAAAAACGTGGAAAAACGGCAAAATATTGCCTAATTCGATGATATTTTGTTTAAATCAAATAAAGGAAAAGGGGATGATAAACGTCAAAATATTGCTAAATTCGATGATTTTTCGTACGAAACAAAATGCAAGAAAACTTGCTTAAAATGCAATATTATGCGAAATTCTGAGATTTGAAGGCCAAATCACATATCGTGATACGGCATGAAATATTATCGAAATATTGGTAAAAATGAATATATTTACGTAATATCAAACTACATGAAAAAAGTGAAAAAAGTCAATATTTAACCATATTTGAGGATTTTAACTTCAAATCATAGAGCGAGGTTTCATATTATTTAGATCCAAGAATAGACATATGACAATGTTGTTTCCAATACACATGATAAAAATCAATGTGTTTTCATTAGAATTAACTAAAATGTTCCTGATTTTCTGTTTATATTACCGAGGGAAGATGTACACGTTAAACCGCTCTAATCCGGCTGAAACGTCGATATATGCAATAAAAACCGAACTTCTCCCCTTTTCAATATCTTACTCAGTATTTTAACGAGAAACAAATAGATGATTGAAAATGAAGTATTTAAGTTATTATCTAATCAATTATGTGTTTGCATCATTTTTATCGTATATATTTGAATTAATAACCATAGACTGTAAATTCACAAAAACGTAGAAAACGGCAAAATATTGCCTAATTCGATGATATTTTGTTTAAATCAAATAAAGGAAAAGGGGATGATTAACGTCAAAATATTGCTAAATTCGATGATTTTTCGTACGAAACAAAATGCAAGAAAACTTGCTTAAAATGCAATATTATGCGAAATTCTGAGATTTGAAGGCAAAATCACATATCGTGATACTACATGAAATAGAGTCGAAATATTGGTAAAAGTGAATATATATACGTAGTATCAAACTAATGAAAAACGTGAAAAAAGTCACTATTTATCCATATTTGAGGATTTTAACTTCAAATCATAGAGCGAGGTTTCGTATTATTTAGATCCAAGAAAAGACATATGACAATGTTGTTTCCAATACAAATTATAAAAATCAATGTGTTTTCATTAGAATTAACTAAAATGTTCCTGATTTTCCGTTTATATTACCGAGGGAAGATGTACACGTAAAACCGCTCTAATCCGGCTGAAACGTCGATATATGCAATAAAAACCGAACTTCTCCCCTTTTCAATATATTACTCAGTATTTTAACGAGAAACAAATAGATGATTGAAAATGAAGTATTTAAGTTATTATCTAATCAATTATGTGTTTGCATCATTTTTATCGTATATATATGAATTAATACCCATAGACTGTAAATTCACAAAAACGTAGAAAACGGCAAAATATTGCCTAATTCGATGATATTTTGTTTAAGTCACATAAAGGAAAAGGGGATGATAAACGTCAAAATATTGCTAAATTCGATGATTTTTCGTACGAAACAAAAGGCAAGAAAACTTGCTTAAAATGCAATATTATGCGAAATTCTGAGATTTGAAGGCCAAATCACATATTGTGATACTACATGAAATATAATCGAAATATTGGTAAAAATGAATGTATTTACGTAGTATCAAACTACATGAAAAACTTGAAAAAAAGTCACTATTTAACCATATTTGAGGATTTTAACTTCAAATCATAGAGCGAGGTTTCGTATTATTTAGATCCAAGAAAAGACATATGACAATGTTGTTTCCAATACAAATGATAAAAATCAATGTATTTTCATTAGTATTAACTAAAATGTTCCTGATTTTCCGTTTATATTAACGATGGAAGATGTACACGAAAATCGCTCTATTCCGGCTGAAACGTCGATATATGCAATAAAAACAGAACTTCTCCCCTTTTCAATATCTTACTCAGTATTTTAACGAGAAACAAATAGTTGATTGAAAATGAAGTATTTAAGGTTATTATCTAATGTATTATGTGTTTGCGTCATTTTTATCGTATATATAATGAATGAATACCCATAGACTGAAAATTCACAAAAACGTGGAAAAACGGCAAAATATTGCCTAATTCGATGATATTTTGTTTAAATCAAATAAAGGAAAAGGGGATGATAAACGCCAAATATTGCTAAATTCGATGATTTTTCGTACGAAACAAAATGCAAGAAAACTTGCTTAAAATGCAATATTATGCGAAATTTTGAGATTTGAAGGACAAATCACATATCGTGATACGACATGAAAGAGTAATGAAATATTGATAAAAATGAATATATTTACGTAATATCAAACTACATGAAAAAAGTGTAAAAAGTCAATATTTAACCATATTTGAGGATTTTAACTTCAAATCATAGAGCGAGGTTTCGTATTATTTAGATCCAAGAATAGACATATGACAATGTTGTTTCCAATACAAATGATAAAAATCAATGTGTTTTCATTAGAATTAACTAAAATGTTCCTGATTTTCCGTTTATATTACCTAGGGAAGATGTACACGTAAAACCGCTCTAATCCGGCTGAAACGTCGATATATGCAATAAAAACCGAACTTCTCCCCTTTTCATTATCTTACTCAGTATTTTAACGAGAAACAAATAGATGATTGAAAATGAAGTATTTAAGTTATTATCAAATCAATTATGTGTTTCCATCATTTTTATCGTATATATATGAATTAATACCCATAGACTGTAAATTCACAAAAACGTAGAAAACGGCAAAATATTGCCTAATTCGATGATATTTTGTTTAAGTCACATAAAGGAAAAGGGGATGATAAACGTCAAAATATTGCTAAATTCGATGATTTTTCGTACGAAACAAAATGCAAGAAAACTTGCTTAAAATGCAATATTATGCGAAATTCTGAGATTTGAAGGCCAAATCACATATCGTGATACTACATGAAATAGAATCGAAATATTGGTAAAAATGAATATATTTACGTAATATCAAACTACATGAAAAACGTGAAAAAGTCAATATTTAACCATATTTGATGATTTTAACTTCAAATCATAGAGCGAGGTTTCGTATTATTTAGATCCAAGAAAAGACATATGACAATGTTGTTTCCAATACAAATGATAAAAATCAATGTATTTTCAT
>NW_027189567.1:80908-144498 GCF_040958095.1 Procambarus clarkii | reverse complement strand
TATACTGTGTGGTGTGTTCCCTGCTTCACCGTCCATACTGGTGGTCTATACTGTGTGTTCCCTGCTTCACCGTCCATACTCGTGGTCTATACTGTGTGGTGTTCCTTGCTTCACCGTCCATACTGGTGGTCTATACTGTGTTGTGTTCCAATGCTTCACCGTCCATACTGGTGGTGTATACTGTGTGGTGTGTTCCCTGCTTCACAGTCCATACTGGTGGTCTATACTGTGTGTTCCCTGCTTCACCGTCCATACTGGTGGTCTATACTGTGTGTTCCCTGCTTCACCGTCCATACTGGTGGTCTATACTGTGTGTTCCCTGCTTCACCGTCCATACTGGTGGTCTATACTGTCTGGTGTTCCCTGCTTCACCGTCCATACTGGTGGTCTATACTGTGTGTTCCCTGCTTCACTGTCCATACTGGTGGTCTATACTGTGTGGTGTTCCCTGCTTCACCGTCCATACTGGTGGTCTATACTGTGTGGTGTGTTCCCTGCTTCACCGTCCATACTGGTGGTCTATACTGTGTGTTCCCTTCTTCACCGTCCATACTGGTGGTCTATACTGTGTGTTCCCTGCTTCACTGTCTATACTGGTGGTCTATACTGTGTGTTCCCTGCTTCACCGTCTATACTGGTGGTCTATACTGTGTGGTGTTCCCTGCTTCACCGTCCATACTGGTGGTCTATACCGTGTGGTGTGTTCCCTGCTCCACCGTCCATACTATTGGTCTATACTGTGTGGTGTGTTCCCTGCTTCACCGTCCATACTGGTGGTCTATACTGTGTGGTGTGTTCCCTGCTTCACCGTCCATACTGGTGGTCTATACTGTGTGTTCCCTGCTTCACTGTCCATACTGGTGGTCTATACTGTGTGGTGTGTTCCCTGCTTCACCGTCCATACTGGTGGTCTATACTGTGTGTTCCCTGCTTCACCGTCCATACTGGTGGTCTATACTGTGTGTTCCCGGCTTCACCGTCCATACTCGTGGTCTATACTGTGTGTTCCCTGCTTCACCGTCCATACTGGTGGTCTATACTGTGTGTTCCCTGCTTCACTGTCCATACTGGTGGTCTATACTGTGTGGTGTTCCCTGCTTCACCGTCCATACTGGTGGTCTATACTGTGTGGTGTTCCCTGCTTCACCGTCCATACTGGTGGTCTATACTGTGTGTTCCCTGCTTCACTGTCCATACTGGTGGTCTATACTGTGTGGTGTTCCCTGCTTCACCGTCCATACTGGTGGTCTATACTGTGTGGTGTTTCCTGCTTCACCGTCCATACTGGTGGTCTATACTGTGTGGTGTGTTCCCTGCTTCACCGTCCATACTGGTGGTCTATACTGTGTGGTGTGTTCCCTGCTTCACCGTCCATACTGGTGGTCTATACTGTGTGGTGTGTTCCCTGCTTCACCGTCCATACTGGTGGTCTATACTGTGTGGTGTTGCCTGCTTCACCGTCCATACTGGTGGTCTATACTGTGTTGTGTTCCCTGCTTCACCGTCCATACTGGTGGTCTATATTGTGTGGTGTGTTCCCTGCTTCACCGTCCGTACTGGTGGTCTATACTGTGTGTTCCCTGCTTCACCGTCCATACTGGTGGTCTATACTGTGTGTTCCCTGCTTCACCGTCCATACTGGTGGTCTATACTGTGTGTTCCCTGCTTCACCGTCCATACTGGTGGTCTATACTGTGTGTTCCCTGCTTCACTGTCCATACTGGTGGTCTATACTGTGTGGTGTTCCCTGCTTCACCGTCCATACTGGTGGTCTATACTGTGTGTTCCCTGCTTCACCGTCCATACTGGTGGTCTATACTGTGTGATGTTCCCTGCTTCACTGTCTATACTGGTGGTCTATACTGTGTGGTGTGTTCCCTGCTTCACCGTCCATACTGGTGGTCTATACTGTGTGGTGTTCCCTGCTTCACCGTCCATACTGGTGGTCTATACTGTGTGTTTCCTGCTTCACTGTCCATACTGGTGGTCTATACTGTGTGTTCCTTGCTTCACCGTCCATACTGGTGGTCTATACTGTGTTGTGTTCCCTGCTTCACCGTCCATACTGGTGGTCTATACTGTGTGGTGTGTTCCCTGCTTCACCGTCCATACTGGTGGTCTATACTGTGTGGTGTTCCCTGCTTCACCGTCCATACTGGTGGTCTATACTGTGTAGTGTGTTCCCTGCTTCACCGTCCATACTGGTGGTCTATACTGTGTGGTGTGTTCCCTGCTTCACCGTCCATACTGGTGGTCTATACTGTGTGTTCCCTGCTTCACTCTCCATACTGGTGGTCTATACTGTGTGGTGTGTTCCCTGCTTCACCGTCCATACTGGTGGTCTATACTGTGTGTTCCCTGCTTCACCGTCCATACTGGTGGTCTATACTGTGTGTTCCCTGCTTCACCGTCCATACTCGTGGTCTATACTGTGTGGTGTTCCCTGCTTCACCGTCCATACTGGTGGTCTATACTGTGTTGTGTTCCATGCTTCACCGTCCATACTGGTGGTCTATACTGTGTGGTGTGTTCCCTGCTTCACAGTCCATACTGGTGGTCTATACTGTGTGTTCCCTGCTTCACCGTCCATACTGGTGGTCTATACTGTGTGTTCCCTGCTTCACCGTCCATACTGGTGGTCTATACTGTGTGTTCCCTGCTTCACCGTCCATACTGGTGGTCTATACTGTCTGGTGTTCCCTGCTTCACCGTCCATACTGGTGGTCTATACTGTGTGTTCCCTGCTTCACTGTCCATACTGGTGGTCTATACTGTGTGGTGTTCCCTGCTTCACCGTCCATACTGGTGGTCTATACTGTGTGGTGTGTTCCCTGCTTCACCGTCCATACTGGTGGTCTATACTGTGTGTTCCCTTCTTCACCGTCCATACTGGTGGTCTATACTGTGTGTTCCCTGCTTCACTGTCTATACTGGTGGTCTATACTGTGTGTTCCCTGCTTCACCGTCTATACTGGTGGTCTATACTGTGTGGTGTTCCCTGCTTCACCGTCCATACTGGTGGTCTATACCGTGTGGTGTGTTCCCTGCTCCACCGTCCATACTATTGGTCTATACTGTGTGGTGTGTTCCCTGCTTCACCGTCCATACTGGTGGTCTATACTGTGTGGTGTGTTCCCTGCTTCACCGTCCATACTGGTGGTCTATACTGTGTGTTCCCTGCTTCACTGTCCATACTGGTGGTCTATACTGTGTGGTGTGTTCCCTGCTTCACCGTCCATACTGGTGGTCTATACTGTGTGTTCCCTGCTTCACCGTCCATACTGGTGGTCTATACTGTGTGTTCCCGGCTTCACCGTCCATACTCGTGGTCTATACTGTGTGTTCCCTGCTTCACCGTCCATACTGGTGGTCTATACTGTGTGTTCCCTGCTTCACTGTCCATACTGGTGGTCTATACTGTGTGGTGTTCCCTGCTTCACCGTCCATACTGGTGGTCTATACTGTGTGGTGTTCCCTGCTTCACCGTCCATACTGGTGGTCTATACTGTGTGTTCCCTGCTTCACTGTCCATACTGGTGGTCTATACTGTGTGGTGTTCCCTGCTTCACCGTCCATACTGGTGGTCTATACTGTGTGGTGTTTCCTGCTTCACCGTCCATACTGGTGGTCTATACTGTGTGGTGTGTTCCCTGCTTCACCGTCCATACTGGTGGTCTATACTGTGTGGTGTGTTCCCTGCTTCACCGTCCATACTGGTGGTCTATACTGTGTGGTGTGTTCCCTGCTTCACCGTCCATACTGGTGGTCTATACTGTGTGGTGTTGCCTGCTTCACCGTCCATACTGGTGGTCTATACTGTGTTGTGTTCCCTGCTTCACCGTCCATACTGGTGGTCTATATTGTGTGGTGTGTTCCCTGCTTCACCGTCCGTACTGGTGGTCTATACTGTGTGTTCCCTGCTTCACCGTCCATACTGGTGGTCTATACTGTGTGTTCCCTGCTTCACCGTCCATACTGGTGGTCTATACTGTGTGTTCCCTGCTTCACCGTCCATACTGGTGGTCTATACTGTGTGTTCCCTGCTTCACTGTCCATACTGGTGGTCTATACTGTGTGGTGTTCCCTGCTTCACCGTCCATACTGGTGGTCTATACTGTGTGTTCCCTGCTTCACCGTCCATACTGGTGGTCTATACTGTGTGATGTTCCCTGCTTCACTGTCTATACTGGTGGTCTATACTGTGTGGTGTGTTCCCTGCTTCACCGTCCATACTGGTGGTCTATACTGTTTGGTGTTCCCTGCTTCACCGTCCATACTGGTGGTCTATACTGTGTGTTTCCTGCTTCACTGTCCATACTGGTGGTCTATACTGTGTGTTCCTTGCTTCACCGTCCATACTGGTGGTCTATACTGTGTTGTGTTCCCTGCTTCACCGTCCATACTGGTGGTCTATACTGTGTGGTGTGTTCCCTGCTTCACCGTCCATACTGGTGGTCTATACTGTGTGGTGTTCCCTGCTTCACCGTCCATACTGGTGGTCTATACTGTGTGGTGTGTTCCCTGCTTCACCGTCCATACTGGTGGTCTATACTGTGTGGTGTGTTCCCTGCTTCACCGTCCATACTGGTGGTCTAGACTGTGTGTTCCCTGCTTCACCGTCCATACTGGTGGTCTATACTTTGTGGTGTGTTCCCTGCTTCACCGTCCATACTGGTGGTCTATACTGTGAGGCGTGTTCCCTGCTTCACCGTCCATACTGGTGGTCTATACTGTGTGGTGTGTTCCCTGCTTCACCGTCCATACTGGTGGTCTATACTGTGTGGTGTTCCCTGCTTCACCGTCCATACTAGTGGTCTATACTGTGTGGTGTGTTTCCTGCTTCACCGTCCATACTGGTGGTCTATACTGTGTGGTGTTCCCTGCTTCACCGTCCATACTGGTGGTCTATACTGTGTGGTGTGTTCCCTGCTTCACCGTCCATACTGGTGGTCTATACTGTGTGTTCCCTGCTTTACCGTCTATACTGGTGGTCTATACTGTGTGTTCCCTGCTTCACCGTCCATACTGGTGGTCTATACTGTGTGGTGTTCCCTGCTTCACCGTCCATACTGGTGGTCTATACTGTGTGGTGTGTTCCCTGCTTCACCGTCCATACTGGTGGTCTATACTGTGTGGTGTGTTCCCTGCTTCACCGTCCATAGTGGTGGTCTATACTGTGTGTTCCCTGCTTCACCGTCCATACTGGTGGTCTATACTGTGTGGTGTTCCCTGCTTCACCGTCCATACTGGTGGTCTATACTGTGTGGTGTTCCCTGCTTCACCGTCCATACTGGTGGTCTATACTGTGTGGTGTGTTCCCTGCTTCACCGTCCATACTGGTGGTCTATACTGTGTGGTGTGTTCCCTGCTTCACCGTCCATACTGGTGGTCTATACTGTGTGTTGTGTTCCCTGCTTCACCGTCCATACTGGTGGTCTATACTGTGTGGTGTTCCCTGCTTCACCTGTCCATACTGGTGGTCTATACTGTGTGGTGTGTTCCCTGCTTCACCGTCCATAATGGTGGTCTATACTGTGTGGTGTTCCCTGCTTCACCGTCCATACTGGTGGTCTATACTGTGTGGTGTTCCCTGCTTCACCGTCCATACTGGTGGTCTATACTGTGTGGTGTTCCCTGCTTCACCGTCCATACTGGTGGTCTATACTGTGTGGTGTGTTCCCTGCTTCACCGTCCATACTGGTGGTCTATACTGTGTGTTCCCTGCTTCACCGTCCATACTGGTACTCACCTAGTTGTACTCACCTAGTTGTGTTTGCGGGGGTTGAGCTCTGGCTCTTTGGTCCCGCCTCTCAACCGTCAATCAACAGGTGTACAGATTCCTGAGCCTATCGGGCTCTGTCATATCTACACTTGAAACTGTGTATGGAGTCAGCCTCCACCACATCACCCCCTAATGCATTCCATTTGTCAACCACTCTGATACTAAAAAAGTTCATCCTAATATCTCAGTGGCTCATTTGGGCACTCAGTTTCCACCTGTGTCCCCTTGTGCGTGTTCCCCTTGTGTTAAATAGACTGTCTTTATCTACCCTATCAATCCCCTCTAGAATCTTGAATGTGGTGATCATGTCCCCCCTAACTCTTCTGTCTTCCAGCGAAGTGAGGTTTAATTCCCGTAGTCTCTCCTCGTAGCTCATACCTCTCAGCTCGGGTACTAGTCTGGTGGCAAACCTTTGAACCTTTTACAGTTTAGTCTTATCCTTGACTAGATATTGTGGTCTATACTGTGTGTTCCCTGCTTCACCGTCCATACTGGTGGTCTATACTGTGTGTTCCCTGCTTCACCGTCCATACTGGTGGTCTATACTGTGTGTTCCCTGCTTCACCGTCCATACTGGTGGTCAATACTGTGTGGTGTGTTCCATGCTTCACCGTCCATACTGGTGGACTATACTGTGTGGTGTTCCCTGCTTCACTGTCCATACTGGTGGTCTATACTGTGTGGTGTGTTCCCTGCTTCACCGTCCATACTGGTGGTCTATACTGTGTGGTGTTCCCCGCTTCACCGTCCATACTGGTGGTCTATACTGTGTGGTGTTCCCTGCTTCACTGTCCATACTGGTGGTCTATACTGTGTGGTGTGTTCCCTGCTTCACCGTCCATACTGGTGGTCTATACTGTGTGTTCCCTGCTTCACCGTCCATACTCGTGGTCTATACTGTGTGGTGTTCCCTGCTTCACCGTCCATACTGGTGGTCTATACTGTGTTGTGTTCCCTGCTTCACCGTCCATACTGGTGTTGTATACTGTGTGGTGTGTTCCCTGCTTCACAGTCCATACTGGTGGTCTATACTGTGTGTTCCCTGCTTCACCGTCCATACTGGTGGTCTATACTGTGTGTTCCCTGCTTCACCGTCCATACTGGTGGTCTATACTGTGTGTTCCCTGCTTCACCGTCCATACTGGTGGTCTATACTGTCTGGTGTTCCCATGCTTCACCGTCCATACTGGTGGTCTATACTGTGTGTTCCCTGCTTCACTGTCCATACTGGTGGTCTATACTGTGTGGTGTTCCCTGCTTCACCGTCCATACTGGTGGTCTATACTGTGTGGTGTGTTCCCTGCTTCACTGTCCTTACTGGTGGTCTATACTGTGTGTTCCCTTCTTCACCGTCCATACTGGTGGTCTATACTGTGTGTTCCCTGCTTCACTGTCTATACTGGTGGTCTATACTGTGTGTTCCCTGCTTCACCGTCTATACTGGTGGTCTATACCGTGTGGTGTTCCCTGCTTCACCGTCCATACTGGTGGTCTATACCGTGTGGTGTGTTCCCTGCTCCACCGTCCATACTATTGGTCTATACTGTGTGGTGTGTTCCCTGCTTCACTGTCCATACTGGTGGTCTATACTGTGTGGTGTGTTCCCTGCTTCACCGTCCATACTGGTGGTCTATACTGTGTGTTCCCTGCTTCACTGTCCATACTGGTGGTCTATACTGTGTGGTGTGTTCCCTGCTTCACCGTCCAAACTGGTGGTCTATACTGTGTGTTCCCTGCTTCACCGTCCATACTGGTGGTCTATACTGTGTGTTCCCGGCTTCACCGTCCATACTCGTGGTCTATACTGTGTGTTCCCTGCTTCACCGTCCATACTGGTGGTCTATACTGTGTGTTCCCTGCTTCACTGTCCATACTGGTGGTCTATACTGTGTGGTGTTCCCTGCTTCACCGTCCATACTGGTGGTCTATACTGTGTGGTGTTCCCTGCTTCACCGTCCATACTGGTGGTCTATACTGTGTGTTCCCTGCTTCACTGTCCATACTGGTGGTCTATACTGTGTGGTGTTCCCTGCTTCACCGTCCATACTGGTGGTCTATACTGTGTGGTGTTTCCTGCTTCACCGTCCATACTGGTGGTCTAAACTGTGTGGTGTGTTCCCTGCTTCACCGTCCATACTGGTGGTCTATACTGTGTGGTGTGTTCCCTGCTTCACCGTCCATACTGGTGGTCTATACTGTGTGGTGTGTTCCCTGCTTCACCGTCCATACTGGTGGTCTATACTGTGTGGTGTTGCCTGCTTCACCGTCCATACTGGTGGTCTATACTGTGTTGTGTTCCCTGCTTCACCGTCCATACTGGTGGTCTATATTGTGTGGTGTGTTCCCTGCTTCACCGTCCGTACTGGTGGTCTATACTGTGTGCTCCCTGCTTCACCGTCCATACTGGTGGTCTATACTGTGTGTTCCCTGCTTCACCGTCCATACTGGTGGTCTATACTGTGTGTTCCCTGCTTCACCGTCCATACTGGTGGTCTATACTGTGTGTTCCCTGCTTCACTGTCCATACTGGTGGTCTATACTGTGTGGTGTTCCCTGCTTCACCGTCCATACTGGTGGTCTATACTGTGTGTTCCCTGCTTCACCGTCCATACTGGTGGTCTATACTGTGTGATGTTCCCTGCTTCACTGTCTATACTGGTGGTCTATACTGTGTGGTGTGTTCCCTGCTTCACCGTCCATACTGGTGGTCTATACTGTGTGGTGTTCCCTGCTTCACCGTCCATACTGGTGGTCTATACTGTGTGTTTCCTGCTTCACTGTCCATACTGGTGGTCTATACTGTGTGTTCCTTGCTTCACCGTCCATACTGGTGGTCTATACTGTGTTGTGTTCCCTGCTTCACCGTCCATACTGGTGGTCTATACTGTGTGGTGTGTTCCCTGCTTCACCGTCCATACTGGTGGTCTATACTGTGTGGTGTTCCCTGCTTCACCGTCCATACTGGTGGTCTATACTGTGTGGTGTGTTCCCTGCTTCACCGTCCATACTGGTGGTCTATACTGTGTGGTGTTCCCTGCTTCACCGTCCATACTGGTGGTCTATACTGTGTGGTGTTCCCTGCTTCACTGTCCATACTGGTGGTCTATACTGTGTGGTGTGTTCCCTGCTTCACCGTCCATACTGGTGGTCTATACTGTGTGTTCCCTGCTTCACCGTCCATACTGGTGGTCTATACTGTGTGTGTTCCCTGCTTCACCGTCCATTCTGGTGGTCTATACTGTGTTGTGTTCCCTGCTTCACCGTCCATACTGGTGGTCTATACTGTGTGGTGTGTTCCCTGCTTCACAGTCCATACTGGTGGTCTATACTGTGTGTTCCCTGCTTCACCGTCCATACTGGTGGTCTATACTGTGTGTTCCCTGCTTCACCGTCCATACTGGTGGTCTATACTGTGTGTTCCCTGCTTCACCGTCCATACTGGTGGTCTATACTGTCTGGTGTTCCCTGCTTCACCGTCCATACTGGTGGTCTATACTGTGTGTTCCCTGCTTCACTGTCCATACTGGTGGTCTATACTGTGTGGTGTTCCCTGCTTCACCGTCCATACTGGTGGTCTATACTGTGTGGTGTGTTCCCTGCTTCACCGTCCATACTGGTGGTCTATACTGTGTGTTCCCTTCTTCACCGTCCATACTGGTGGTCTATACTGTGTGTTCCCTGCTTCACTGTCTATACTGGTGGTCTATACTGTGTGTTCCCTGCTTCACCGTCTATACTGGTGGTCTATACTGTGTGGTGTTCTCTGCTTCACCGTCCATACTGGTGGTCTATACCGTGTGGTGTGTTCCCTCCTCCACCGTCCATACTATTGGTCTATACTGTGTGGTGTGTTCCCTGCTTCACCGTCCAAACTGGTGGTCTATACTGTGAGGTGTGTTCCCTGCTTCACCGTCCATACTGGTGGTCTATACTGTGTGTTCCCTGCTTCACTGTCCATACTGGTGGTCTATACTGTGTGGTGTGTTCCCTGCTTCACCGTCCATACTGGAGGTCTATACTGTGTGTTCCCTGCTTCACCGTCCATACTGGTGGTCTATACTGTGTGTTCCCGGCTTCACCGTCCATACTCGTGGTCAATACTGTGTGTTCCCTGCTTCACCGTCCATACTGGTGGTCTATACTGTGTGTTCCCTGCTTCATTGTCCATACTGGTGGTCTATACTGTGTGGTGTTGTCTGCTTCACCGTCCATACTGGTGGTCTATACTGTGTGGTGTTCCCTGCTTCACCGTCCATACTGGTGGTCTATACTGTGTGTTCCCTGCTTCACTGTCCATACTGGTGGTCTATACTGTGTGGTGTTCCCTGCTTCACCGTCCATACTGGTGGTCTATACTGTGTGGTGTTTCCTGCTTCACCGTCCATACTGGTGGTCTATACTGTGTGGTGTGTTCCCTGCTTCACCGTCCATACTGGTGGTCTATACTGTGTGGTGTGTTCCCTGCTTCACCGTCCATACTGGTGGTCTATACTGTGTGATGTTCCCTGCTTCACTGTCTATACTGGTGGTCTATACTGTGTGGTGTGTTCCCTGCTTCACCGTCCATACTGGTGGTCTATACTGTGTGGTGTTCCCTGCTTCACCGTCCATACTGGTGGTCTATACTGTGTGTTTCCTGCTTCACTGTCCATACTGGTGGTCTATACTGTGTGTTCCTTGCTTCACCGTCCATACTGGTGGTCTATACTGTGTTGTGTTCCCTGCTTCACCGTCCATACTGGTGGTCTATACTGTGTGGTGTGTTCCCTGCTTCACCGTCCATACTGGTGGTCTATACTGTGTGGTGTTCCCTGCTTCACCGTCCATACTGGTGGTCTATACTGTGTGGTGTGTTCCCTGCTTCACCGTCCATACTGGTGGTCTATACTGTGTGGTGTTCCCTGCTTCACCGTCCATACTGGTGGTCTATACTGTGTGGTGTTCCCTGCTTCACTGTCCATACTGGTGGTCTATACTGTGTGGTGTGTTCCCTGCTTCACCGTCCATACTGGTGGTCTATACTGTGTGTTCCCTGCTTCACCGTCCATACTCGTGGTCTATACTGTGTGGTGTTCCCTGCTTCACCGTCCATTCTGGTGGTCTATACTGTGTTGTGTTCCCTGCTTCACCGTCCATACTGGTGGTCTATACTGTGTGGTGTGTTCCCTGCTTCACAGTCCATACTGGTGGTCTATACTGTGTGTTCCCTGCTTCACCGTCCATACTGGTGGTCTATACTGTGTGTTCCCTGCTTCACCGTCCATACTGGTGGTCTATACTGTGTGTTCCCTGCTTCACCGTCCATACTGGTGGTCTATACTGTCTGGTGTTCCCTGCTTCACCGTCCATACTGGTGGTCTATACTGTGTGTTCCCTGCTTCACTGTCCATACTGGTGGTCTATACTGTGTGGTGTTCCCTGCTTCACCGTCCATACTGGTGGTCTATACTGTGTGGTGTGTTCCCTGCTTCACCGTCCATACTGGTGGTCTATACTGTGTGTTCCCTTCTTCACCGTCCATACTGGTGGTCTATACTGTGTGTTCCCTGCTTCACTGTCTATACTGGTGGTCTATACTGTGTGTTCCCTGCTTCACCGTCTATACTGGTGGTCTATACTGTGTGGTGTTCTCTGCTTCACCGTCCATACTGGTGGTCTATACCGTGTGGTGTGTTCCCTCCTCCACCGTCCATACTATTGGTCTATACTGTGTGGTGTGTTCCCTGCTTCACCGTCCATACTGGTGGTCTATACTGTGAGGTGTGTTCCCTGCTTCACCGTCCATACTGGTGGTCTATACTGTGTGTTCCCTGCTTCACTGTCCATACTGGTGGTCTATACTGTGTGGTGTGTTCCCTGCTTCACCGTCCATACTGGAGGTCTATACTGTGTGTTCCCTGCTTCACCGTCCATACTGGTGGTCTATACTGTGTGTTCCCGGCTTCACCGTCCATACTCGTGGTCAATACTGTGTGTTCCCTGCTTCACCGTCCATACTGGTGGTCTATACTGTGTGTTCCCTGCTTCATTGTCCATACTGGTGGTCTATACTGTGTGGTGTTGTCTGCTTCACCGTCCATACTGGTGGTCTATACTGTGTGGTGTTCCCTGCTTCACCGTCCATACTGGTGGTCTATACTGTGTGTTCCCTGCTTCACTGTCCATACTGGTGGTCTATACTGTGTGGTGTTCCCTGCTTCACCGTCCATACTGGTGGTCTATACTGTGTGGTGTTTCCTGCTTCACCGTCCATACTGGTGGTCTATACTGTGTGGTGTGTTCCCTGCTTCACCGTCCATACTGGTGGTCTATACTGTGTGGTGTGTTCCCTGCTTCACCGTCCATACTGGTGGTCTATACTGTGTGGTGTGTTCCCTGCTTCACCGTCCATACTGGTGGTCTATACTGTGTGGTGTTGCCTGCTTCACCGTCCATACTGGTGGTCTATACTGTGTTGTGTTCCCTGCTTCACCGTCCATACTGGTGGTCTATATTGTGTGGTGTGTTCCCTGCTTCACCGTCCGTACTGGTGGTCTATACTGTGTGTTCCCTGCTTCACCGTCCATACTGGTGGTCTATACTGTGTGTTCCCTGCTTCACCGTCCATACTGGTGGTCTATACTGTGTGTTCCCTGCTTCACCGTCCATACTGGTGGTCTATACTGTGTGTTCCCTGCTTCACTGTCCATACTGGTGGTCTATACTGTGTGGTGTTCCCTGCTTCACCGTCCATACTGGTGGTCTATACTGTGTGTTCCCTGCTTCACCGTCCATACTGGTGGTCTATACTGTGTGATGTTCCCTGCTTCACTGTCTATACTGGTGGTCTATACTGTGTGGTGTGTTCCCTGCTTCACCGTCCATACTGGTGGTCTATACTGTGTGGTGTTCCCTGCTTCACCGTCCATACTGGTGGTCTATACTGTGTGTTTCCTGCTTCACTGTCCATACTGGTGGTCTATACTGTGTGTTCCTTGCTTCACCGTCCATACTGGTGGTCTATACTGTGTTGTGTTCCCTGCTTCACCGTCCATACTGGTGGTCTATACTGTGTGGTGTGTTCCCTGCTTCACCGTCCATACTGGTGGTCTATACTGTGTGGTGTTCCCTGCTTCACCGTCCATACTGGTGGTCTATACTGTGTGGTGTGTTCCCTGCTTCACCGTCCATACTGGTGGTCTATACTTTGTGGTGTGTTCCCTGCTTCACCGTCCATACTGGTGGTCTAGACTGTGTGTTCCCTGCTTCACCGTCCATACTGGTGGTCTATACTGTGTGGTGTGTTCCCTGCTTCACCGTCCATACTGGTGGTCTATACTGTGTGGTGTTCCCTGCTTCACCGTCCATACTGGGGGTCTATACTGTGTGATGTGTTCCCTGCTTCACCGTCCATACTGGTGGTCTATACTGTGTGGTGTGTTCCCTGCTTCACCTTCCATACTGGTGGTCTATACTGTGTGGTGTGTTCCCTGCTTCACCGTCCATACTGGTGGTCTATACTGTGTGGTGTTCCCTGCTTCACCGTCCATACTAGTGGTCTATACTGTGTGGTGTGTTTCCTGCTTCACCGTCCATACTGGTGGTCTATACTGTGTGGTGTTCCCTGCTTCACCGTCCATACTGGTGGTCTATACTGTGTGGTGTGTTCCCTGCTTCACCGTCCATACTGGTGGTCTATACTGTGTGTTCCCTGCTTTACCGTCTATACTGGTGGTCTATACTGTGTGTTCCCTGCTTCACCGTCCATACTGGTGGTCTATACTGTGTGGTGTTCCCTGCTTCACCGTCCATACTGGTGGTCTATACTGTGTGGTGTGTTCCCTGCTTCACCGTCCATACTGGTGGTCTATACTGTGTGGTGTGTTCCCTGCTTCACCGTCCATAGTGGTGGTCTATACTGTGTGTTCCCTGCTTCACCGTCCATACTGGTGGTCTATACTGTGTGGTGTTCCCTGCTTCACCGTCCATACTGGTGGTCTATACTGTGTGGTGTTCCCTGCTTCACCGTCCATACTGGTGGTCTATACTGTGTGGTGTGTTCCCTGCTTCACCGTCCATACTGGTGGTGTATACTGTGTGGTGTGTTCCCTGCTTTACTGTCCATACTGGTGGTCTATACTGTGTGTTGTGTTCCCTGCTTCACCGTCCATACTGGTGGTCTATACTGTGTGGTGTTCCCTGCTTCACTGTCCATACTGGTGGTCTATACTGTGTGGTGTGTTCCCTGCTTCACCGTCCATAATGGTGGTCTATACTGTGTGGTGTTCCCTGCTTCACCGTCCATACTGGTGGTCTATACTGTGTGGTGTTCCCTGCTTCACCGTCCATACTGGTGGTCTATACTGTGTGGTGTTCCCTGCTTCACCGTCCATACTGGTGGTCTATACTGTGTGGTGTGTTCCCTGCTTCACCGTCCATACTGGTGGTCTATACTGTGTGTTCCCTGCTTCACCGTCCATACTGGTACTCACCTAGTTGTACTCACCTAGTTGTGTTTGCGGGGGTTGAGCTCTGGCTCTTTGGTCCCGCCTCTCAACCGTCAATCAACAGGTGTACAGATTCCTGAGCCTATCGGGCTCTGTCATATCTACACTTGAAACTGTGTATGGAGTCAGCCTCCACCACATCACCCCCTAATGCATTCCATTTGTCAACCACTCTGATACTAAAAAAGTTCATCCTAATATCTCAGTGGCTCATTTGGGCACTCAGTTTCCACCTGTGTCCCCTTGTGCGTGTTCCCCTTGTGTTAAATAGACTGTCTTTATCTACCCTATCAATCCCCTCTAGAATCTTGAATGTGGTGATCATGTCCCCCCTAACTCTTCTGTCTTCCAGCGAAGTGAGGTTTAATTCCCGTAGTCTCTCCTCGTAGCTCATACCTCTCAGCTCGGGTACTAGTCTGGTGGCAAACCTTTGAACCTTTAACAGTTTAGTCTTATCCTTGACTAGATATTGTGGTCTATACTGTGTGTTCCCTGCTTCACCGTCCATACTGGTGGTCTATACTGTGTGTTCCCTGCTTCACCGTCCATACTGGTGGTCTATACTGTGTGTTCCCTGCTTCACCGTCCATACTGGTGGTCAATACTGTGTGGTGTGTTCCATGCTTCACCGTCCATACGGGTGGTCTATACTGTGTGGTGTTCCCTGCTTCACTGTCCATACTGGTGGTCTATACTGTGTGGTGTGTTTCCTGCTTCACCGTCCATACTGGTGGTCTATACTGTGTGGTGTTCCCTGCTTCACCGTCCATACTGGTGGTCTATACTGTGTGGTGTTCCCTGCTTCACCGTCCATACTGGTGGTCTATACTGTGTGGTGTTCCCTGCTTCACCGTCCATACTGGTGGTCTATACTGTGTGGTGTGTTCCCTGCTTCACCGTCCATACTGGTGGTCTATACTGTGTGGTGTTCCCTGCTTCACCGTCCATACTGGTGGTCTATACTGTGTGTTCACTGCTTCACCGTCCATACTGGTGGTCTATACTGTGTGTTCCCTGCTTCACCGTCCATACTGGTGGTCTATACTATGTGGTGTTCCCTGCTTCACCGTCCATACTGGTGGTCTATACTGTGTGGTGTGTTCCCTGCTTCACCGTCCATACTGGTGGTCTATACTGTGTGGTGTGTTCCCTGCTTTACTGTCCATACTGGTGGTCTATACTGTGTGTTGTGTTCCCTGCTTCACCGTCCATACTGGTGGTCTATACTGTGTGGTGTTCCCTGCTTCACTGTCCATACTGGTGGTCTATACTGTGTGGTGTGTTCCCTGCTTCACCGTCCATAATGGTGGTCTATACTGTGTGGTGTTCCCTGCTTCACCGTCCATACTGGTGGTCTATACTGTGTGGTGTTCCCTGCTTCACCGTCCATACTGGTGGTCTATACTGTGTGGTGTTCCCTGCTTCACCGTCCATACTGGTGGTCTATACTGTGTGGTGTGTTCCCTGCTTCACCGTCCATACTGGTGGTCTATACTGTGTGTTCCCTGCTTCACCGTCCATACTGGTACTCACCTAGTTGTACTCACCTAGTTGTGTTTGCGGGGGTTGAGCTCTGGCTCTTTGGTCCCGCCTCTCAACCGTCAATCAACAGGTGTACAGATTCCTGAGCCTATCGGGCTCTGTCATATCTACACTTGAAATTGTGTATGGAGTCAGCCTCCACCACATCACCCCCTAATGCATTCCATTTGTCAACCACTCTGATACTAAAAAAGTTCATCCTAATATCTCAGTGGCTCATTTGGGCACTCAGTTTCCACCTGTGTCCCCTTGTGCGTGTTCCCCTTGTGTTAAATAGACTGTCTTTATCTACCCTATCAATCCCCTCTAGAATCTTGAATGTGGTGATCATGTCCCCCCTAACTCTTCTGTCTTCCAGCGAAGTGAGGTTTAATTCCCGTAGTCTCTCCTCGTAGCTCATACCTCTCAGCTCGGGTACTAGTCTGGTGGCAAACCTTTGAACCTTTTACAGTTTAGTCTTATCCTTGACTAGATATTGTGGTCTATACTGTGTGTTCCCTGCTTCACCGTCCATACTGGTGGTCTATACTGTGTGTTCCCTGCTTCACCGTCCATACTGGTGGTCTATACTGTGTGTTCCCTGCTTCACCGTCCATACTGATGGTCAATACTGTGTGGTGTGTTCCATGCTTCACCGTCCATACTGGTGGTCTATACTGTGTGGTGTTCCCTGCTTCACTGTCCATACTGGTGGTCTATACTGTGTGGTGTGTTCCCTGCTTCACCGTCCATACTGGTGGTCTATACTGTGTGGTGTTCCCTGCTTCACCGTCCATACTGGTGGTCTATACTGTGTGGTGTTCCCTGCTTCACCGTCCATACTGGTGGTCTATACTGTGTGGTGTTCCCTGCTTCACCGTCCATACTGGTGGTCTATACTGTGTGGTGTGTTCCCTGCTTCACCGTCCATACTGGTGGTCTATACTGTGTGGTGTTCCCTGCTTCACCGTCCATACTGGTGGTCTATACTGTGTGTTCACTGCTTCACCGTCCATACTGGTGGTCTATACTGTGTGTTCCCTGCTTCACCGTCCATACTGGTGGTCTATACTGTGTGTTCCCTGCTTCACCGTCCATACTGGTGGTCAATACTGTGTGGTGTGTTCCATGCTTCACCGTCCATACTGGTGGTCTATACTGTGTGGTGTTCCCTGCTTCACCGTCCATACTGGTGGTCTATACTGTGTGGTGTGTTCCCTGCTTCACCGTCCATACTGGTGGTCTATACTGTGTGGTGTTCCCTGCTTCACCGTCCATACTGGTGGTCTATACTGTGTGGTGTGTTCCCTGCTTCACCGTCCATAATGGTGGTCTATATTGTGTGGTGTTCCCTGCTTCACCGTCCATACTGGTGGTCTATATGGTGTGTTCCCTGCTTCACCGTCCATACTGGTGGTCTATACTGTGTGTTCCCTGCTTCACCGTCCATACTGGTGGTCTATACTGTGTGTTCCCTGCTTCACCGTCCATACTGGTGGTCTATACTGTGTGGTGTTCCCTGCTTCACCGACCATACTGGTGGTCTATACTGTGTGGTGTGTTCCCTGCTTCACCGTCCATACTGGTGGTCTATACTGTGTGGTGTGTTCCCTGCTTCACCGTCCATACTGGTGGTCTATACTGTGTGGTGTGTTCCCTGCTTCACTGTCCATACTGGTGGTCTATACTGTGTGTTCCCTGCTTCACCGTCCATACTGGTGGTCTATACTGTGTGTTTCCTGCTTTACCGTCCATACTGGTGGTCTATACTGTGTGGTGTTCCCTGCTTCACCGTCCATTCTGGTGGTCTATACTGTGTGGTGTTCCCTGCTTCACCGTCCATACTGGTGGTCTATACTGTGTGGTGTTCCCTGCTTCACCGTCCATACTGGTGGTCTATACTGTGTGTTCCCTGCTTCACTGTCCATACTGGTGGTCTATACTGTGTGGTGTTCCCTGCTTCACCGTCCATACTGGTGGTCTATACTGTGTGGTGTTTCCTGCTTCACCGTCCATACTGGTGGTCTATACTGTGTGGTGTGTTCCCTGCTTCACCGTCCATACTGGTGGTCTATACTGTGTGGTGTGTTCCCTGCTTCACCGTCCATACTGGTGGTCTATACTGTGTGGTGTGTTCCCTGCTTCACCGTCCATACTGGTGGTCTATACTGTGTGGTGTTCCCTGCTTCACCGTCCATACTGGTGGTCTATACTGTGTGGTGTGTTCCCTGCTTCACCGTCCATACTGGTGGTCTATACTGTGTGGTGTGTTCCCTGCTTCACCGTCCATACTGGTGGTCTATACTGTGTGTTCCCTGCTTCACCGTCCATACTGGTGGTCTATACTGTGTGTTCCCTGCTTCACCGTCCATACTGGTGGTCTATACTGTGTGTTCCCTGCTTCACTGTCCATACTGGTGGTCTATACTGTGTGGTGTTCCCTGCTTCACCGTATATACTGGTGGTCTATACTGTGTGTTCCCTGCTTCACCGTCCATACTGGTGGTCTATACTGTGTGATGTTCCCTGCTTCACTGTCTATACTGGTGGTCTATACTGTGTGGTGTGTTCCCTGCTTCACCGTCCATACTGGTGGTCTATACTGTGTGGTGTTTCCTGTTTCACCGTCCATACTGGTGGTCTATACTGTGTGTTTCCTGCTTCACTGTCCATACTGGTGGTCTATACTGTGTGTTCCCTGCTTCACCGTCCATACTGGTGGTCTATACTGTGTTGTGTTCCCTGCTTCACCGTCCATACTGGTGGTCTATACTGTGTGGTGTGTTCCCTGCTTCACCGTCCATACTGGTGGTCTATACTGTGTGGTGTTCCCTGCTTCACCGTCCATACTGGTGGTCTATACTGTGTGGTGTGTTGCCTGCTACACCGTCCATACTGGTGGTCTATACTGTGTGGTGTCTTCCCTGCTTCACCGTCCATACTGGTGGTCTAGACTGTGTGTTCCCTGCTTCACCGTCCATACTGGTGATCTATACTGTGTGGTGTGTTCCCTGCTTCACCGTCCATACTGGTGGTCTATACTGTGTGGTGTTCCCTGCTTCACCGTCCATACTGGGGGTCTATACTGTGTGGTGTGTTCCCTGCTTCACCGTCCATACTGGTGGTCTATACTGTGTGGTGTGTTCCCTGCTTCACTGTCCATACTGGTGGTCTATACTGTGTGGTGTGTTCCCTGCTTCACCGTCCATACTGGTGGTCTATACTGTGTGGTGTTCCCTGCTTCACCGTCCACATTAGTGGTCTATACTGTGTGGTGTGTTTCCGGCTTCACCGTCCATACTGGTGGTCTATACTGTGTGGTGTTCCCTGCTTCACCGTCCATACTGGAGGTCTATACTGTGTGGTGTGTTCCCTGCTTCACCGTCCATACTGGTGGTCTATACTGTGTGTTCCCTGCTTCACCGTCTATACTGGTGGTCTATAATGTGTGTTCCCTGCTTCACCGTCCATACTGGTGGTCTATACTGTGTGGTGTTCCCTGCTTCACCGTCCATACTGGTGGTCTATACTGTGTGGTGTGTTCCCTGCTTCACCGTCCATACTGGTGGTCTATACTGTGTGTTGTGTTCCCTGCTTCACCGTCCATAGTGGTGGTCTATACTGTGTGTTCCCTGCTTCACCGTCCATACTGGTGGTCTATACTGTGTGGTGTGTTCCCTGCTTCACCGTCCATACTGGTGGTCTATACTGTGTGTTCCCTGCTTTACCGTCTATACTGGTGGTCTATACTGTGTGTTCCCTGCTTCACCGTCCATACTGGTGGTCTATACTGTGTGGTGTTCCCTGCTTCACCGTCCATACTGGTGGTCTATACTGTGTGGTGTGTTCCCTGCTTCACCGTCCATACTGGTGGTCTATACTGTGTGGTGTGTTCCCTGCTTCACCGTCCATAGTGGTGGTCTATACTGTGTGTTCCCTGCTTCACCGTCCATACTGGTGGTCTATACTGTGTGGTGTTCCCTGCTTCACCGTCCATACTGGTGGTCTATACTGTGTGGTGTTCCCTGCTTCACCGTCCATACTGGTGGTCTATACTGTGTGGTGTGTTCCCTGCTTCACCGTCCATACTGGTGGTCTATATTGTGTGGTGTGTTCCCTGCTTTACTGTCCATACTGGTGGTCTATACTGTGTGTTGTGTTCCCTGCTTCACCGTCCATACTGGTGGTCTATACTGTGTGGTGTTCCCTGCTTCACTGTCCATACTGGTGGTCTATACTGTGTGGTGTGTTCCCTGCTTCACCGTCCATACTGGTGGTCTATACTGTGTGTTCCCTGCTTCACCGTCCATACTGGTACTCACCTAGTTGTACTCACCTAGTTGTGTTTGCGGGGGTTGAGCTCTGGCTCTTTGGTCCCGCCTCTCAACCGTCAATCAACAGGTGTACAGATTCCTGAGCCTATCGGGCTCTGTCATATCTACACTTGAAACTGTGTATGGAGTCAGCCTCCACCACATCACCCCCTAATGCATTCCATTTGTCAACCACTCTGATACTAAAAAAGTTCATCCTAATATCTCAGTGGCTCATTTGGGCACTCAGTTTCCACCTGTGTCCCCTTGTGCGTGTTCCCCTTGTGTTAAATAGACTGTCTTTATCTACCCTATCAATCCCCTCTAGAATCTTGAATGTGGTGATCATGTCCCCCCTAACTCTTCTGTCTTCCAGCGAAGTGAGGTTTAATTCCCGTAGTCTCTCCTCGTAGCTCATACCTCTCAGCTCGGGTACTAGTCTGGTGGCAAACCTTTGAACCTTTTACAGTTTAGTCTTATCCTTGACTAGATATTGTGGTCTATACTGTGTGTTCCCTGCTTCACCGTCCATACTGGTGGTCTATACTGTGTGTTCCCTGCTTCACCGTCCATACTGGTGGTCTATACTGTGTGTTCCCTGCTTCACCGTCCATACTGGTGGTCAATACTGTGTGGTGTGTTCCATGCTTCACCGTCCATACTGGTGGTCTATACTGTGTGGTGTTCCCTGCTTCACTGTCCATACTGGTGGTCTATACTGTGTGGTGTGTTCCCTGCTTCACCGTCCATACTGGTGGTCTATACTGTGTGGTGTTCCCTGCTTCACCGTCCATACTGGTGGTCTATACTGTGTGGTGTTCCCTGCTTCACCGTCCATACTGGTGGTCTATACTGTGTGGTGTTCCCTGCTTCACCGTCCATACTGGTGGTCTATACTGTGTGTTCCCTGCTTCACCGTCCATACTGGTGGTCTATACTGTGTGATGTTCCCTGCTTCACTGTCTATACTGGTGGTCTATACTGTGTGGTGTGTTCCCTGCTTCACCGTCCATACTGGTGGTCTATACTGTGTGGTGTTTCCTGTTTCACCGTCCATACTGGTGGTCTATACTGTGTGTTTCCTGCTTCACTGTCCATACTGGTGGTCTATACTGTGTGTTCCCTGCTTCACCGTCCATACTGGTGGTCTATACTGTGTTGTGTTCCCTGCTTCACCGTCCATACTGGTGGTCTATACTGTGTGGTGTGTTCCCTGCTTCACCGTCCATACTGGTGGTCTATACTGTGTGGTGTTCCCTGCTTCACCGTCCATACTGGTGGTCTATACTGTGTGGTGTGTTGCCTGCTACACCGTCCATACTGGTGGTCTATACTGTGTGGTGTCTTCCCTGCTTCACCGTCCATACTGGTGGTCTAGACTGTGTGTTCCCTGCTTCACCGTCCATACTGGTGATCTATACTGTGTGGTGTGTTCCCTGCTTCACCGTCCATACTGGTGGTCTATACTGTGTGGTGTTCCCTGCTTCACCGTCCATACTGGGGGTCTATACTGTGTGGTGTGTTCCCTGCTTCACCGTCCATACTGGTGGTCTATACTGTGTGGTGTGTTCCCTGCTTCACTGTCCATACTGGTGGTCTATACTGTGTGGTGTGTTCCCTGCTTCACCGTCCATACTGGTGGTCTATACTGTGTGGTGTTCCCTGCTTCACCGTCCACATTAGTGGTCTATACTGTGTGGTGTGTTTCCGGCTTCACCGTCCATACTGGTGGTCTATACTGTGTGGTGTTCCCTGCTTCACCGTCCATACTGGAGGTCTATACTGTGTGGTGTGTTCCCTGCTTCACCGTCCATACTGGTGGTCTATACTGTGTGTTCCCTGCTTCACCGTCTATACTGGTGGTCTATAATGTGTGTTCCCTGCTTCACCGTCCATACTGGTGGTCTATACTGTGTGGTGTTCCCTGCTTCACCGTCCATACTGGTGGTCTATACTGTGTGGTGTGTTCCCTGCTTCACCGTCCATACTGGTGGTCTATACTGTGTGTTGTGTTCCCTGCTTCACCGTCCATAGTGGTGGTCTATACTGTGTGTTCCCTGCTTCACCGTCCATACTGGTGGTCTATACTGTGTGGTGTGTTCCCTGCTTCACCGTCCATACTGGTGGTCTATACTGTGTGTTCCCTGCTTTACCGTCTATACTGGTGGTCTATACTGTGTGTTCCCTGCTTCACCGTCCATACTGGTGGTCTATACTGTGTGGTGTTCCCTGCTTCACCGTCCATACTGGTGGTCTATACTGTGTGGTGTGTTCCCTGCTTCACCGTCCATACTGGTGGTCTATACTGTGTGGTGTGTTCCCTGCTTCACCGTCCATAGTGGTGGTCTATACTGTGTGTTCCCTGCTTCACCGTCCATACTGGTGGTCTATACTGTGTGGTGTTCCCTGCTTCACCGTCCATACTGGTGGTCTATACTGTGTGGTGTTCCCTGCTTCACCGTCCATACTGGTGGTCTATACTGTGTGGTGTGTTCCCTGCTTCACCGTCCATACTGGTGGTCTATATTGTGTGGTGTGTTCCCTGCTTTACTGTCCATACTGGTGGTCTATACTGTGTGTTGTGTTCCCTGCTTCACCGTCCATACTGGTGGTCTATACTGTGTGGTGTTCCCTGCTTCACTGTCCATACTGGTGGTCTATACTGTGTGGTGTGTTCCCTGCTTCACCGTCCATACTGGTGGTCTATACTGTGTGTTCCCTGCTTCACCGTCCATACTGGTACTCACCTAGTTGTACTCACCTAGTTGTGTTTGCGGGGGTTGAGCTCTGGCTCTTTGGTCCCGCCTCTCAACCGTCAATCAACAGGTGTACAGATTCCTGAGCCTATCGGGCTCTGTCATATCTACACTTGAAACTGTGTATGGAGTCAGCCTCCACCACATCACCCCCTAATGCATTCCATTTGTCAACCACTCTGATACTAAAAAAGTTCATCCTAATATCTCAGTGGCTCATTTGGGCACTCAGTTTCCACCTGTGTCCCCTTGTGCGTGTTCCCCTTGTGTTAAATAGACTGTCTTTATCTACCCTATCAATCCCCTCTAGAATCTTGAATGTGGTGATCATGTCCCCCCTAACTCTTCTGTCTTCCAGCGAAGTGAGGTTTAATTCCCGTAGTCTCTCCTCGTAGCTCATACCTCTCAGCTCGGGTACTAGTCTGGTGGCAAACCTTTGAACCTTTTACAGTTTAGTCTTATCCTTGACTAGATATTGTGGTCTATACTGTGTGTTCCCTGCTTCACCGTCCATACTGGTGGTCTATACTGTGTGTTCCCTGCTTCACCGTCCATACTGGTGGTCTATACTGTGTGTTCCCTGCTTCACCGTCCATACTGGTGGTCAATACTGTGTGGTGTGTTCCATGCTTCACCGTCCATACTGGTGGTCTATACTGTGTGGTGTTCCCTGCTTCACTGTCCATACTGGTGGTCTATACTGTGTGGTGTGTTCCCTGCTTCACCGTCCATACTGGTGGTCTATACTGTGTGGTGTTCCCTGCTTCACCGTCCATACTGGTGGTCTATACTGTGTGGTGTTCCCTGCTTCACCGTCCATACTGGTGGTCTATACTGTGTGGTGTTCCCTGCTTCACCGTCCATACTGGTGGTCTATACTGTGTGGTGTGTTCCCTGCTTCACCGTCCATACTGGTGGTCTATACTGTGTGGTGTTCCCTGCTTCACCGTCCATACTGGTGGTCTATACTGTGTGTTCACTGCTTCACCGTCCATACTGGTGGTCTATACTGTGTGTTCCCTGCTTCACCGTCCATACTGGTGGTCTATACTGTGTGGTGTTCCCTGCTTCACCGTCCATACTGGTGGTCTATACTGTGTGGTGTGTTCCCTGCTTCACCGTCCATACTGGTGGTCTATACTGTGTGGTGTGTTCCCTGCTTTACTGTCCATACTGGTGGTCTATACTGTGTGTTGTGTTCCCTGCTTCACCGTCCATACTGGTGGTCTATACTGTGTGGTGTTCCCTGCTTCACTGTCCATACTGGTGGTCTATACTGTGTGGTGTGTTCCCTGCTTCACCGTCCATAATGGTGGTCTATACTGTGTGGTGTTCCCTGCTTCACCGTCCATACTGGTGGTCTATACTGTGTGGTGTTCCCTGCTTCACCGTCCATACTGGTGGTCTATACTGTGTGGTGTTCCCTGCTTCACCGTCCATACTGGTGGTCTATACTGTGTGTTCCCTGCTTCACCGTCCATACTGGTACTCACCTAGTTGTACTCACCTAGTTGTGTTTGCGGGGGTTGAGCTCTGGCTCTTTGGTCCCGCCTCTCAACCGTCAATCAACAGGTGTACAGATTCCTGAGCCTATCGGGCTCTGTCATATCTACACTTGAAATTGTGTATGGAGTCAGCCTTCACCACATCACCCCCTAATGCATTCCATTTGTCAACCACTCTGATACTAAAAAAGTTCATCCTAATATCTCAGTGGCTCATTTGGGCACTCAGTTTCCACCTGTGTCCCCTTGTGCGTGTTCCCCTTGTGTTAAATAGACTGTCTTTATCTACCCTATCAATCCCCTCTAGAATCTTGAATGTGGTGATCATGTCCCCCCTAACTCTTCTGTCTTCCAGCGAAGTGAGGTTTAATTCCCGTAGTCTCTCCTCGTAGCTCATACCTCTCAGCTCGGGTACTAGTCTGGTGGCAAACCTTTGAACCTTTTACAGTTTAGTCTTATCCTTGACTAGATATTGTGGTCTATACTGTGTGTTCCCTGCTTCACCGTCCATACTGGTGGTCTATACTGTGTGTTCCCTGCTTCACCGTCCATACTGGTGGTCTATACTGTGTGTTCCCTGCTTCACCGTCCTTACTGGTGGTCAATACTGTGTGGTGTGTTCCATGCTTCACCGTCCATACTGGTGGTCTATCCTGTGTGGTGTTCCCTGCTTCACTGTCCATACTGGTGGTCTATACTGTGTGGTGTGTTCCCTGCTTCACCGTCCATACTGGTGGTCTATACTGTGTGGTGTTCCCTGCTTCACCGTCAATACTGGTGGTCTATACTGTGTGGTGTTCCCTGCTTCACCGTCCATACTGGTGGTCTATACTGTGTGGTGTGTTCCCTGCTTCACCGTCCATACTGGTGGTCTATACTGTGTGGTGTTCCCTGCTTCACCGTCCATACTGGTGGTCTATACTGTGTGTTCACTGCTTCACCGTCCATACTGGTGGTCTATACTGTGTGTTCCCTGCTTCACCGTCCATACTGGTGGTCTATACTGTGTGTTCCCTGCTTCACCGTCCATACTGGTGGTCAATACTGTGTGGTGTGTTCCATGCTTCACCGTCCATACTGGTGGTCTATACTGTGTGGTGTTCCCTGCTTCACCGTCCATACTGGTGGTCTATACTGTGTGGTGTGTTCCCTGCTTCACCGTCCATACTGGTGGTCTATACTGTGTGGTGTTCCCTGCTTCACCGTCCATACTGGTGGTCTATACTGTGTGGTGTGTTCCCTGCTTCACCGTCCATAATGGTGGTCTATATTGTGTGGTGTTCCCTGCTTCACCGTCCATACTGGTGGTCTATATGGTGTGTTCCCTGCTTCACCGTCCATACTGGTGGTCTATACTGTGTGTTCCCTGCTTCACCGTCCATACTGGTGGTCTATACTGTGTGTTCCCTGCTTCACCGTCCATACTGGTGGTCTATACTGTGTGGTGTTCCCTGCTTCACCGACCATACTGGTGGTCTATACTGTGTGGTGTGTTCCCTGCTTCACCGTCCATACTGGTGGTCTATACTGTGTGGTGTGTTCCCTGCTTCACCGTCCATACTGGTGGTCTATACTGTGTGGTGTGTTCCCTGCTTCACTGTCCATACTGGTGGTCTATACTGTGTGTTCCCTGCTTCACCGTCCATACTGGTGGTCTATACTGTGTGTTCCCTGCTTCACCGTCCATACTGGTGGTCTATACTGTGTGGTGTTCCCTGCTTCACCGTCCATTCTGGTGGTCTATACTGTGTGGTGTTCCCTGCTTCACCATCCATACTGGTGGTCTATACTGTGTGGTGTTCCCTGCTTCACCGTCCATACTGGTGGTCTATACTGTGTGTTCCCTGCTTCACTGTCCATACTGGTGGTCTATACTGTGTGGTGTTCCCTGCTTCACCGTCCATACTGGTGGTCTATACTGTGTGGTGTTTCCTGCTTCACCGTCCATACTGGTGGTCTATACTGTGTGGTGTGTTCCCTGCTTCACCGTCCATACTGGTGGTCTATACTGTGTGGTGTGTTCCCTGCTTCACCGTCCATACTGGTGGTCTATACTGTGTGGTGTGTTCCCTGCTTCACCGTCCATACTGGTGGTCTATACTGTGTGGTGTTCCCTGCTTCACCGTCCATACTGGTGGTCTATACTGTGTTGTGTTCCCTGCTTCACCGTCCATACTGGTGGTCTATATTGTGTGGTGTGTTCCCTGCTTCACCGTCTGTACCGGTGGTCTATACTGTGTGTTCCCTGCTTCACCGTCCATACTGGTGGTCTATACTGTGTGTTCCCTGCTTCACCGTCCATACTGGTGGTCTATACTGTGTGTTCCCTGCTTCACCGTCCATACTGGTGGTCTATACTGTGTGTTCCCTGCTTCACTGTCCATACTGGTGGTCTATACTGTGTGGTGTTCCCTGCTTCACCGTATATACTGGTGGCCTATACTGTGTGTTCCCTGCTTCACCGTCCATACTGGTGGTCTATACTGTGTGATGTTCCCTGCTTCACTGTCTATACTGGTGGTCTATACTGTGTGGTGTGTTCCCTGCTTTACCGTCCATACTGGTGGTCTATACTGTGTGGTGTTCCCTGCTTCACCGTCCATACTGGTGGTCTATACTGTGTGTTTCCTGCTTCACTGTCCATACTGGTGGTCTATACTGTGTGTTCCCTGCTTCACCGTCCATACTGGTGGTCTATACTGTGTTGTGTTCCCTGCTTCACCGTCCATACTGGTGGTCTATACTGTGTGGTGTGTTCCCTGCTTCACCGTCCATACTGGTGGTCTATACTGTGTGGTGTTCCCTGCTTCACCGTCCATACTGGTGGTCTATACTGTGTGGTGTGTTCCCTGCTTCACCGTCCATACTGGTGGTCTATACTGTGTGGTGTGTTCCCTGCTTCACCGTCCATACTGGTGGTCTAGACTGTGTGTTCCCTGCTTCACCGTCCATACTGGTGGTCTATACTGTGTGGTGTGTTCCCTGCTTCACCGTCCATACTGGTGGTCTATACTGTGTGGTGTTCCCTGCTTCACCGTCCATACTGGGGGTCTATACTGTGTGGTGTGTTCCCTGCTTCACCGTCCATACTGGTGGTCTATACTGTGTGGTGTGTTCCCTGCTTCACCGTCCATACTGGTGGTCTATACTGTGTGGTGTGTTCCCTGCTTCACCGTCCATACTGGTGGTCTATACTGTGTGGTGTTCCCTGCTTCACCGTCCATACTAGTGGTCTATACTGTGTGGTGTGTTCCTGCTTCACCGTCCATACTGGTGGTCTATACTGTGTGGTGTTCCCTGCTTCACCGTCCATACTGGTGGTCTATACTGTGTGGTGTGTTCCCTGCTTCACCGTCCATACTGGTGGTCTATACTGTGTGTTCCCTGCTTCACCGTCCATACTGGTGGTCTATACTGTGTGTTCCCTGCTTCACCGTCCATACTGGTGGTCTATACTGTGTGGTGTTCCCTGCTTCACCGTCCATACTGGTGGTCTATACTGTGTGGTGTGTTCCCTGCTTCACCGTCCATACTGGTGGTCTATACTGTGTCGTGTGTTCCCTGCTTCACCGTCCATACTGGTGGTCTATACTGTGTGGTGTTCCCTGCTTCACCGTCCATACTGGTGGTCTATACTGTGTGGTGTTCCCTGCTTCACCGTCCATACTGGTGGTCTATACTGTGTGGTGTTCCCTGCTTCACCGTCCATACTGGTGGTCTATACTGTGTGGTGTGTTCCCTGCTTCACCGTCCATACTGGTGGTCTATACTGTGTGGTGTGTTCCCTGCTTCACCTGTCCATACTGGTGGTCTATACTGTGTGTTGTGTTCCCTGCTTCACCGTCCATACTGGTGGTCTATACTGTGTGGTGTTCCCTGCTTCACTGTCCATACTGGTGGTCTATACTGTGTGGTGTGTTCCCTGCTTCACCGTCCATAATGGTGGTCTATACTGTGTGGTGTGTTCCCTGCTTCACCGTCCATACTGGTGGTCTATACTGTGTGGTGTGTTCCCTGCTTCACTGTCCATACTGGTGGTCTATACTGTGTGTTGTGTTCCCTGCTTCACCGTCCATACTGGTGGTCTATACTGTGTGGTGTTCCCTGCTTCACTGTCCATACTGGTGGTCTATACTGTGTGGTGTGTTCCCTGCTTCACCGTCCATAATGGTGGTCTATACTGTGTGGTGTTCCCTGCTTCACCGTCCATATTGGTGGTCTATACTGTGTGGTGTTCCCTGCTTCACCGTCCATACTGGTGGTCTATACTGTGTGGTGTGTTCCCTGCTTCACCGTCCATACTGGTGGTCTATACTGTGTGTTCCCTGCTTCACCGTCCATACTGGTACTCACCTAGTTGTACTCACCTAGTTGTGTTTGCGGGGGTTGAGCTCTGGCTCTTTGGTCCCGCCTCTCAACCGTCAATCAACAGGTGTACAGATTCCTGAGCCTATCGGGCTCTGTCATATCTACACTTGAAATTGTGTATGGAGTCAGCCTCCACCACATCACCCCCTAATGCATTCCATTTGTCAACCACTCTGATACTAAAAAAGTTCATCCTAATATCTCAGTGGCTCATTTGGGCACTCAGTTTCCACCTGTGTCCCCTTGTGCGTGTTCCCCTTGTGTTAAATAGACTGTCTTTATCTACCCTATCAATCCCTTCTAGAATCTTGAATGTGGTGATCATGTCCCCCCTAACTCTTCTGTCTTCCAGCGAAGTGAGGTTTAATTCCCGTAGTCTCTCCTCGTAGCTCATACCTCTCAGCTCGGGTACTAGTCTGGTGGCAAACCTTTGAACCTTTTACAGTTTAGTCTTATCCTTGACTAGATATTGTGGTCTATACTGTGTGTTCCCTGCTTCACCGTCCATACTGGTGGTCTATACTGTGTGTTCCCTGCTTCACCGTCCATACTGGTGGTCTATACTGTGTGTTCCCTGCTTCACCGTCCTTACTGGTGGTCAATACTGTGTGGTGTGTTCCATGCTTCACCGTCCATACTGGTGGTCTATACTGTGTGGTGTTCCCTGCTTCACTGTCCATACTGGTGGTCTATACTGTGTGGTGTTCCCTGCTTCACCGTCCATACTGGTGGTCTATACTGTGTGGTGTTCCCTGCTTCACCGTCCATACTGGTGGTCTATACTGTGTGGTGTTCCCTGCTTCACTGTCCATACTGGTGGTCTATACTGTGTGGTGTTCCCTGCTTCACCGTCCATACTGGTGGTCTATACTGTGTGTTCCCTGCTTCACCGTCCATACTGGTGGTCTATACTGTGTGTTCCCTGCTTCACCGTCCATACTGGTGGTCAATACTGTGTGGTGTGTTCCATGCTTCACCGTCCATACTGGTGGTCTATACTGTGTGGTGTTCCCTGCTTCACCGTCCACACTGGTGGTCTATACTGTGTGGTGTGTTCCCTACTTCACCGTCCATACTGGTGGTCTATACTGTGTGGTGTTCCCTGCTTCACCGTCCATACTGGTGGTCTATACTGTGTGGTCTGTTCCCTGCTTCACCGTCCATAATGGTGGTCTATATTGTGTGGTGTTCCCTGCTTCACCGTCCATACTGGTGGTCTATATGGTGTGTTCCCTGCTTCACCGTCCATACTGGTGGTCTATACTGTGTGTTCCCTGCTTCACCGTCCATACTGGTGGTCTATACTGTGTGTTCCCTGCTTCACCGTCCATACTGGTGGTCTATACTGTGTGGTGTTCCCTGCTTCACCGACCATACTGGTGGTCTATACTGTGTGGTGTGTTCCCTGCTTCACCGTCCATACTGGTGGTCTATACTGTGTGGTGTGTTCCCTGCTTCACCGTCCATACTGGTGGTCTATACTGTGTGGTGTGTTCCCTGCTTCACTGTCCATACTGGTGGTCTATACTGTGTGTTCCCTGCTTCACCGTCCATACTGGTGGTCTATACTGTGTGTTCCCTGCTTCACCGTCCATACTGGTGGTCTATACTGTGTGGTGTTCCCTGCTTCACCGTCCATTCTGGTGGTCTATACTGTGTGGTGTTCCCTGCTTCACCGTCCATACTGGTGGTCTATACTGTGTGGTGTTCCCTGCTTCACCGTCCATACTGGTGGTCTATACTGTGTGTTCCCTGCTTCACTGTCCATACTGGTGGTCTATACTGTGTGGTGTTCCCTGCTTCACCGTCCATACTGGTGGTCTATACTGTGTGGTGTTTCCTGCTTCACCGTCCATACTGGTGGTCTATACTGTGTGGTGTGTTCCCTGCTTCACCGTCCATACTGGTGGTCTATACTGTGTGGTGTGTTCCCTGCTTCACCGTCCATACTGGTGGTCTATACTGTGTGGTGTGTTCCCTGCTTCACCGTCCATACTGGTGGTCTATACTGTGTGGTGTTCCCTGCTTCACCGTCCATACTGGTGGTCTATACTGTGTTGTGTTCCCTGCTTCACCGTCCATACTGGTGGTCTATATTGTGTGGTGTGTTCCCTGCTTCACCGTCTGTACTGGTGGTCTATACTGTGTGTTCCCTGCTTCACCGTCCATACTGGTGGTCTATACTGTGTGTTCCCTGCTTCACCGTCCATACTGGTGGTCTATACTGTGTGTTCCCTGCTTCACCGTCCATACTGGTGGTCTATACTGTGTGTTCCCTGCTTCACTGTCCATACTGGTGGTCTATACTGTGTGGTGTTCCCTGCTTCACCGTATATACTGGTGGTCTATACTGTGTGTTCCCTGCTTCACCGTCCATACTGGTGGTCTATACTGTGTGATGTTCCCTGCTTCACTGTCTATACTGGTGGTCTATACTGTGTGGTGTGTTCCCTGCTTCACCGTCCATACTGGTGGTCTATACTGTGTGGTGTTCCCTGCTTCACCGTCCATACTGGTGGTCTATACTGTGTGTTTCCTGCTTCACTGTCCATACTGGTGGTCTATACTGTGTGTTCCCTGCTTCACCGTCCATACTGGTGGTCTATACTGTGTTGTGTTCCCTGCTTCACCGTCCATACTGGTGGTCTATACTGTGTGGTGTGTTCCCTGCTTCACCGTCCATACTGGTGGTCTATACTGTGTGGTGTTCCCTGCTTCACCGTCCATACTGGTGGTCTATACTGTGTGGTGTGTTCCCTGCTTCACCGTCCATACTGGTGGTCTATACTGTGTGGTGTTCCCTGCTTCACCGTCCATACTGGTGGTCTATACTGTGTGGTGTGTTCCCTGCTTCACCGTCCATACTGGTGGTCTATACTGTGTGGTGTGTTCCCTGCTTCACCGTCCATACTGGTGGTCTATACTGTGTGGTGTGTTCCCTGCTTCACCGTCCATACTGGTGGTCTATACTTTGTGGTGTGTTCCCTGCTTCACCGTCCATACTGGTGGTCTAGACTGTGTGTTCCCTGCTTCACCGTCCATACTGGTGGTCTATACTGTGTGGTGTGTTCCCTGCTTCACCGTCCATACTGGTGGTCTATACTGTGTGGTGTTCCCTGCTTCACCGTCCATACTGGGGGTCTATACTGTGTGGTGTGTTCCCTGCTTCACCGTCCATACTGGTGGTCTATACTGTGTGGTGTGTTCCCTGCTTCACCGTCCATACTGGTGGTCTATACTGTGTGGTGTGTTCCCTGCTTCACCGTCCATACTGGTGGTCTATACTGTGTGGTGTTCCCTGCTTCACCGTCCATACTAGTGGTCTATACTGTGTGGTGTGTTTCCTGCTTCACCGTCCATACTGGTGGTCTATACTGTGTGGTGTTCCCTGCTTCACCGTCCATACTGGTGGTCTATACTGTGTGGTGTGTTCCCTGCTTCACCGTCCATACTGGTGGTCTATACTGTGTGTTCCCTGCTTTACCGTCTATACTGGTGGTCTATACTGTGTGTTCCCTGCTTCACCGTCCATACTGGTGGTCTATACTGTGTGGTGTTCCCTGCTTCACCGTCCATACTGGTGGTCTATACTGTGTGGTGTGTTCCCTGCTTCACCGTCCATACTGGTGGTCTATACTGTGTGGTGTGTTCCCTGCTTCACCGTCCATAGTGGTGGTCTATACTGTGTGTTCCCTGCTTCACCGTCCATACTGGTGGTCTATACTGTGTGGTGTTCCCTGCTTCACCGTCCATACTGGTGGTCTATACTGTGTGGTGTTCCCTGCTTCACCGTCCATACTGGTGGTCTATACTGTGTGGTGTGTTCCCTGCTTCACCGTCCATACTGGTGGTCTATACTGTGTGGTGTGTTCCCTGCTTTACTGTCCATACTGGTGGTCTATACTGTGTGTTGTGTTCCCTGCTTCACCGTCCATACTGGTGGTCTATACTGTGTGGTGTTCCCTGCTTCACTGTCCATACTGGTGGTCTATACTGTGTGGTGTGTTCCCTGCTTCACCGTCCATAATGGTGGTCTATACTGTGTGGTGTTCCCTGCTTCACCGTCCATACTGGTGGTCTATACTGTGTGGTGTTCCCTGCTTCACCGTCCATACTGGTGGTCTATACTGTGTGGTGTTCCCTGCTTCACCGTCCATACTGGTGGTCTATACTGTGTGGTGTGTTCCCTGCTTCACCGTCCATACTGGTGGTCTATACTGTGTGTTCTCTGCTTCACCGTCCATACTGGTACTCACCTAGTTGTACTCACCTAGTTGTGTTTGCGGGGGTTGAGCCCTGGCTCTTTGGTCCCGCCTCGCAACCGTCAATCAACAGGTGTACAGATTCCTGAGCCTATCGGGCTCTGTCATATCTACACTTGAAACTGTGTATGGAGTCAGCCTCCACCACATCACCCCCTAATGCATTCCATTTGTCAACCACTCTGATACTAAAAAAGTTCATCCTAATATCTCAGTGGCTCATTTGGGCACTCAGTTTCCACCTGTGTCCCCTTGTGCGTGTTCCCCTTGTGTAAAATATACTGTCTTTATCTACCCTATCAATCCCCTCTAGAATCTTGAATGTGGTGATCATGTCCCCCCTAACTCTTCTGTCTTCCAGCGAAGTGAGGTTTAATTCCCGTAGTCTCTCCTCGTAGCTCATACCTCTCAGCTCGGGTACTAGTCTGGTGGCAAACCTTTGAACCTTTAACAGTTTAGTCTTATCCTTGACTAGATATTGTGGTCTATACTGTGTGTTCCCTGCTTCACCGTCCATACTGGTGGTCTATACTGTGTGTTCCCTGCTTCACCGTCCATACTGGTGGTCTATACTGTGTGTTCCCTGCTTCACCGTCCATACTGGTGGTCAATACTGTGTGGTGTGTTCCATGCTTCACCGTCCATACGGGTGGTCTATACTGTGTGGTGTTCCCTGCTTCACTGTCCATACTGGTGGTCTATACTGTGTGGTGTGTTCCCTGCTTCACCGTCCATACTGGTGGTCTATACTGTGTGGTGTTCCCTGCTTCACCGTCCATACTGGTGGTCTATACTGTGTGGTGTTCCCTGCTTCACCGTCCATACTGGTGGTCTATACTGTGTGGTGTTCCCTGCTTCACCGTCCATACTGGTGGTCTATACTGTGTGGTGTGTTCCCTGCTTCACCGTCCATACTGGTGGTCTATACTGTGTGGTGTTCCCTGCTTCACCGTCCATACTGGTGGTCTATACTGTGTGTTCACTGCTTCACCGTCCATACTGGTGGTCTATACTGTGTGTTCCCTGCTTCACCGTCCATACTGGTGGTCTATACTATGTGGTGTTCCCTGCTTCACCGTCCATACTGGTGGTCTATACTGTGTGGTGTGTTCCCTGCTTCACCGTCCATACTGGTGGTCTATACTGTGTGGTGTGTTCCCTGCTTTACTGTCCATACTGGTGGTCTATACTGTGTGTTGTGTTCCCTGCTTCACCGTCCATACTGGTGGTCTATACTGTGTGGTGTTCCCTGCTTCACTGTCCATACTGGTGGTCTATACTGTGTGGTGTGTTCCCTGCTTCACCGTCCATAATGGTGGTCTATACTGTGTGGTGTTCCCTGCTTCACCGTCCATACTGGTGGTCTATACTGTGTGGTGTTCCCTGCTTCACCGTCCATACTGGTGGTCTATACTGTGTGGTGTTCCCTGCTTCACCGTCCATACTGGTGGTCTATACTGTGTGGTGTGTTCCCTGCTTCACCGTCCATACTGGTGGTCTATACTGTGTGTTCCCTGCTTCACCGTCCATACTGGTACTCACCTAGTTGTACTCACCTAGTTGTGTTTGCGGGGGTTGAGCTCTGGCTCTTTGGTCCCGCCTCTCAACCGTCAATCAACAGGTGTACAGATTCCTGAGCCTATCGGGCTCTGTCATATCTACACTTGAAATTGTGTATGGAGTCAGCCTCCACCACATCACCCCCTAATGCATTCCATTTGTCAACCACTCTGATACTAAAAAAGTTCATCCTAATATCTCAGTGGCTCATTTGGGCACTCAGTTTCCACCTGTGTCCCCTTGTGCGTGTTCCCCTTGTGTTAAATAGACTGTCTTTATCTACCCTATCAATCCCCTCTAGAATCTTGAATGTGGTGATCATGTCCCCCCTAACTCTTCTGTCTTCCAGCGAAGTGAGGTTTAATTCCCGTAGTCTCTCCTCGTAGCTCATACCTCTCAGCTCGGGTACTAGTCTGGTGGCAAACCTTTGAACCTTTTACAGTTTAGTCTTATCCTTGACTAGATATTGTGGTCTATACTGTGTGTTCCCTGCTTCACCGTCCATACTGGTGGTCTATACTGTGTGTTCCCTGCTTCACCGTCCATACTGGTGGTCTATACTGTGTGTTCCCTGCTCACCGTCCATACTGGTGGTCAATACTGTGTGGTGTGTTCCATGCTTCACCGTCCATACTGGTGGTCTATACTGTGTGGTGTTCCCTGCTTCACTGTCCATACTGGTGGTCTATACTGTGTGGTGTGTTCCCTGCTTCACCGTCCATACTGGTGGTCTATACTGTGTGGTGTTCCCTGCTTCACCGTCCATACTGGTGGTCTATACTGTGTGGTGTTCCCTGCTTCACCGTCCATACTGGTGGTCTATACTGTGTGGTGTTCCCTGCTTCACCGTCCATACTGGTGGTCTATACTGTGTGGTGTGTTCCCTGCTTCACCGTCCATACTGGTGGTCTATACTGTGTGGTGTTCCCTGCTTCACCGTCCATACTGGTGGTCTAAACTGTGTGTTCACTGCTTCACCGTCCATACTGGTGGTCTATACTGTGTGTTCCCTGCTTCACCGTCCATACTGGTGGTCTATACTGTGTGTTCCCTGCTTCACCGTCCATACTGGTGGTCAATACTGTGTGGTGTTCCCTGCTTCACCGTCCATACTGGTGGTCTATACTGTGTGGTGTGTTCCCTGCTTCACCGTCCATACTGGTGGTCTATACTGTGTGGTGTTCCCTGCTTCACCGTCCATACTGGTGGTCTATACTGTGTGTTCACTGCTTCACCGTCCATACTGGTGGTCTATACTGTGTGTTCCCTGCTTCACCGTCCATACTGGTGGTCTATACTGTGTGTTCCCTGCTTCACCGTCCATACTGGTGGTCAATACTGTGTGGTGTGTTCCATGCTTCACCGTCCATACTGGTGGTCTATACTGTGTGGTGTTCCCTGCTTCACCGTCCATACTGGTGGTCTATACTGTGTGGTGTGTTCCCTGCTTCACCGTCCATACTGGTGGTCTATACTGTGTGGTGTTCCCTGCTTCACCGTCCATACTGGTGGTCTATACTGTGTGGTGTGTTCCCTGCTTCACCGTCCATAATGGTGGTCTATATTGTGTGGTGTTCCCTGCTTCACCGTCCATACTGGTGGTCTATATGGTGTGTTCCCTGCTTCACCGTCCATACTGGTGGTCTATACTGTGTGTTCCCTGCTTCACCGTCCATACTGGTGGTCTATACTGTGTGTTCCCTGCTTCACCGTCCATACTGGTGGTCTATACTGTGTGGTGTTCCCTGCTTCACCGACCATACTGGTGGTCTATACTGTGTGGTGTGTTCCCTGCTTCACCGTCCATACTGGTGGTCTATACTGTGTGGTGTGTTCCCTGCTTCACCGTCCATACTGGTGGTCTATACTGTGTGGTGTGTTCCCTGCTTCACTGTCCATACTGGTGGTCTATACTGTGTGTTCCCTGCTTCACCGTCCATACTGGTGGTCTATACTGTGTGTTCCCTGCTTTACCGTCCATACTGGTGGTCTATACTGTGTGGTGTTCCCTGCTTCACCGTCCATTCTGGTGGTCTATACTGTGTGGTGTTCCCTGCTTCACCGTCCATACTGGTGGTCTATACTGTGTGGTGTTCCCTGCTTCACCGTCCATACTGGTGGTCTATACTGTGTGTTCCCTGCTTCACTGTCCATACTGGTGGTCTATACTGTGTGGTGTTCCCTGCTTCACCGTCCATACTGGTGGTCTATACTGTGTGGTGTTTCCTGCTTCACCGTCCATACTGGTGGTCTATACTGTGTGGTGTGTTCCCTGCTTCACCGTCCATACTGGTGGTCTATACTGTGTGGTGTGTTCCCTGCTTCACCGTCCATACTGGTGGTCTATACTGTGTGGTGTGTTCCCTGCTTCACCGTCCATACTGGTGGTCTATACTGTGTGGTGTTCCCTGCTTCACCGTCCATACTGGTGGTCTATACTGTGTTGTGTTCCCTGCTTCACCGTCCATACTGGTGGTCTATATTGTGTGGTGTGTTCCCTGCTTCACCGTCTGTACTGGTGGTCTATACTGTGTGTTCCCTGCTTCACCGTCCATACTGGTGGTCTATACTGTGTGTTCCCTGCTTCACCGTCCATACTGGTGGTCTATACTGTGTGTTCCCTGCTTCACCGTCCATACTGGTGGTCTATACTGTGTGTTCCCTGCTTCACTGTCCATACTGGTGGTCTATACTGTGTGGTGTTCCCTGCTTCACCGTATATACTGGTGGTCTATACTGTGTGTTCCCTGCTTCACCGTCCATACTGGTGGTCTATACTGTGTGATGTTCCCTGCTTCACTGTCTATACTGGTGGTCTATACTGTGTGGTGTGTTCCCTGCTTCACCGTCCATACTGGTGGTCTATACTGTGTGGTGTTCCCTGCTTCACCGTCCATACTGGTGGTCTATACTGTGTGTTTCCTGCTTCACTGTCCATACTGGTGGTCTATACTGTGTGTTCCCTGCTTCACCGTCCATACTGGTGGTCTATACTGTGTTGTGTTCCCTGCTTCACCGTCCATACTGGTGGTCTATACTGTGTGGTGTGTTCCCTGCTTCACCGTCCATACTGGTGGTCTATACTGTGTGGTGTTCCCTGCTTCACCGTCCATACTGGTGGTCTATACTGTGTGGTGTGTTGCCTGCTACACCGTCCATACTGGTGGTCTATACTGTGTGGTGTGTTCCCTGCTTCACCGTCCATACTGGTGGTCTAGACTGTGTGTTCCCTGCTTCACCGTCCATACTGGTGATCTATACTGTGTGGTGTGTTCCCTGCTTCACCGTCCATACTGGTGGTCTATACTGTGTGGTGTTCCCTGCTTCACCGTCCATACTGGGGGTCTATACTGTGTGGTGTGTTCCCTGCTTCACCGTCCATACTGGTGGTCTATACTGTGTGGTGTGTTCCCTGCTTCACTGTCCATACTGGTGGTCTATACTGTGTGGTGTGTTCCCTGCTTCACCGTCCATACTGGTGGTCTATACTGTGTGGTGTGTTCCCTGCTTCACCGTCCATACTGGTGGTCTATATTGTGTGGTGTGTTCCCTGCTTTACTGTCCATACTGGTGGTCTATACTGTGTGTTGTGTTCCCTGCTTCACCGTCCATACTGGTGGTCTATACTGTGTGGTGTGTTCCCTGCTTCACCGTCCATAGTGGTGGTCTATACTGTGTGTTCCCTGCTTCACCGTCCATACTGGTGGTCTATACTGTGTGGTGTTCCCTGCTTCACCGTCCATACTGGTGGTCTATACTGTGTGGTGTTCCCTGCTTCACCGTCCATACTGGTGGTCTATACTGTGTGGTGTGTTCCCTGCTTCACCGTCCATACTGGTGGTCTATATTGTGTGGTGTGTTCCCTGCTTTACTGTCCATACTGGTGGTCTATACTGTGTGTTGTGTTCCCTGCTTCACCGTCCATACTGGTGGTCTATACTGTGTGGTGTTCCCTGCTTCACTGTCCATACTGGTGGTCTATACTGTGTGGTGTGTTCCCTGCTTCACCGTCCATAATGGTGGTCTATACTGTGTGGTGTTCCCTGCTTCACCGTCCATACTGGTGGTCTATACTGTGTGGTGTTCCCTGCTTCACCGTCCATACTGGTGGTCTATACTGTGTGGTGTTCCCTGCTTCACCGTCCATACTGGTGGTCTATACTGTGTGGTGTGTTCCCTGCTTCACCGTCCATACTGGTGGTCTATACTGTGTGTTCCCTGCTTCACCGTCCATACTGGTACTCACCTAGTTGTACTCACCTAGTTGTGTTTGCGGGGGTTGAGCTCTGGCTCTTTGGTCCCGCCTCTCAACCGTCAATCAACAGGTGTACAGATTCCTGAGCCTATCGGGCTCTGTCATATCTACACTTGAAACTGTGTATGGAGTCAGCCTCCACCACATCACCCCCTAATGCATTCCATTTGTCAACCACTCTGATACTAAAAAAGTTCATCCTAATATCTCAGTGGCTCATTTGGGCACTCAGTTTCCACCTGTGTCCCCTTGTGCGTGTTCCCCTTGTGTTAAATAGACTGTCTTTATCTACCCTATCAATCCCCTCTAGAATCTTGAATGTGGTGATCATGTCCCCCCTAACTCTTCTGTCTTCCAGCGAAGTGAGGTTTAATTCCCGTAGTCTCTCCTCGTAGCTAATACCTCTCAGCTCGGGTACTAGTCTGGTGGCAAACCTTTGAACCTTTTACAGTTTAGTCTTATCCTTGACTAGATATTGTGGTCTATACTGTGTGTTCCCTGCTTCACCGTCCATACTGGTGGTCTATACTGTGTGTTCCCTGCTTCACCGTCCATACTGGTGGTCTATACTGTGTGTTCCCTGCTTCACCGTCCATACTGGTGGTCAATACTGTGTGGTGTGTTCCATGCTTCACCGTCCATACTGGTGGTCTATACTGTGTGGTGTTCCCTGCTTCACTGTCCATACTGGTGGTCTATACTGTGTGGTGTGTTCCCTGCTTCACCGTCCATACTGGTGGTCTATACTGTGTGGTGTTCCCTGCTTCACCGTCCATACTGGTGGTCTATACTGTGTGGTGTTCCCTGCTTCACCGTCCATACTGGTGGTCTATACTGTGTGGTGTTCCCTGCTTCACCGTCCATACTGGTGGTCTATACTGTGTGGTGTGTTCCCTGCTTCACCGTCCATACTGGTGGTCTATACTGTGTGGTGTTCCCTGCTTCACCGTCCATACTGGTGGTCTATACTGTGTGTTCACTGCTTCACCGTCCATACTGGTGGTCTATACTGTGTGTTCCCTGCTTCACCGTCCATACTGGTGGTCTATACTGTGTGGTGTTCCCTGCTTCACCGTCCATACTGGTGGTCTATACTGTGTGGTGTGTTCCCTGCTTCACCGTCCATACTGGTGGTCTATACTGTGTGGTGTGTTCCCTGCTTTACTGTCCATACTGGTGGTCTATACTGTGTGTTGTGTTCCCTGCTTCACCGTCCATACTGGTGGTCTATACTGTGTGGTGTTCCCTGCTTCACTGTCCATACTGGTGGTCTATACTGTGTGGTGTGTTCCCTGCTTCACCGTCCATAATGGTGGTCTATACTGTGTGGTGTTCCCTGCTTCACCGTCCATACTGGTGGTCTATACTGTGTGGTGTTCCCTGCTTCACCGTCCATACTGGTGGTCTATACTGTGTGGTGTTCCCTGCTTCACCGTCCATACTGGTGGTCTATACTGTGTGTTCCCTGCTTCACCGTCCATACTGGTACTCACCTAGTTGTACTCACCTAGTTGTGTTTGCGGGGGTTGAGCTCTGGCTCTTTGGTCCCGCCTCTCAACCGTCAATCAACAGGTGTACAGATTCCTGAGCCTATCGGGCTCTGTCATATCTACACTTGAAATTGTGTATGGAGTCAGCCTTCACCACATCACCCCCTAATGCATTCCATTTGTCAACCACTCTGATACTAAAAAAGTTCATCCTAATATCTCAGTGGCTCATTTGGGCACTCAGTTTCCACCTGTGTCCCCTTGTGCGTGTTCCCCTTGTGTTAAATAGACTGTCTTTATCTACCCTATCAATCCCCTCTAGAATCTTGAATGTGGTGATCATGTCCCCCCTAATCTCTTCTGTCTTCCAGCGAAGTGAGGTTTAATTCCCGTAGTCTCTCCTCGTAGCTCATACCTCTCAGCTCGGGTACTAGTCTGGTGGCAAACCTTTGAACCTTTTACAGTTTAGTCTTATCCTTGACTAGATATTGTGGTCTATACTGTGTGTTCCCTGCTTCACCGTCCATACTGGTGGTCTATACTGTGTGTTCCCTGCTTCACCGTCCATACTGGTGGTCTATACTGTGTGTTCCCTGCTTCACCTTCCTTACTGGTGGTCAATACTGTGTGGTGTGTTCCATGCTTCACCGTCCATACTGGTGGTCTATCCTGTGTGGTGTTCCCTGCTTCACTGTCCATACTGGTGGTCTATACTGTGTGGTGTGTTCCCTGCTTCACCGTCCATACTGGTGGTCTATACTGTGTGGTGTTCCCTGCTTCACCGTCCATACTGGTGGTCTATACTGTGTGGTGTTCCCTGCTTCACCGTCCATACTGGTGGTCTATACTGTGTGGTGTGTTCCCTGCTTCACCGTCCATACTGGTGGTCTATACTGTGTGGTGTTCCCTGCTTCACCGTCCATACTGGTGGTCTATACTGTGTGTTCACTGCTTCACCGTCCATACTGGTGGTCTATACTGTGTGTTCCCTGCTTCACCGTCCATACTGGTGGTCTATACTGTGTGTTCCCTGCTTCACCGTCCATACTGGTGGTCAATACTGTGTGGTGTGTTCCATGCTTCACCGTCCATACTGGTGGTCTATACTGTGTGGTGTTCCCTGCTTCACCGTCCATACTGGTGGTCTATACTGTGTGGTGTGTTCCCTGCTTCACCGTCCATACTGGTGGTCTATACTGTGTGGTGTTCCCTGCTTCACCGTCCATACTGGTGGTCTATACTGTGTGGTGTGTTCCCTGCTTCACCGTCCATAATGGTGGTCTATATTGTGTGGTGTTCCCTGCTTCACCGTCCATACTGGTGGTCTATATGGTGTGTTCCCTGCTTCACCGTCCATACTGGTGGTCTATACTGTGTGTTCCCTGCTTCACCGTCCATACTGGTGGTCTATACTGTGTGTTCCCTGCTTCACCGTCCATACTGGTGGTCTATACTGTGTGGTGTTCCCTGCTTCACCGACCATACTGGTGGTCTATACTGTGTGGTGTGTTCCCTGCTTCACCGTCCATACTGGTGGTCTATACTGTGTGGTGTGTTCCCTGCTTCACCGTCCATACTGGTGGTCTATACTGTGTGGTGTGTTCCCTGCTTCACTGTCCATACTGGTGGTCTATACTGTGTGTTCCCTGCTTCACCGTCCATACTGGTGGTCTATACTGTGTGTTCCCTGCTTCACCGTCCATACTGGTGGTCTATACTGTGTGGTGTTCCCTGCTTCACCGTCCATTCTGGTGGTCTATACTGTGTGGTGTTCCCTGCTTCACCGTCCATACTGGTGGTCTATACTGTGTGGTGTTCCCTGCTTCACCGTCCATACTGGTGGTCTATACTGTGTGTTCCCTGCTTCACTGTCCATACTGGTGGTCTATACTGTGTGGTGTTCCCTGCTTCACCGTCCATACTGGTGGTCTATACTGTGTGGTGTTTCCTGCTTCACCGTCCATACTGGTGGTCTATACTGTGTGGTGTGTTCCCTGCTTCACCGTCCATACTGGTGGTCTATACTGTGTGGTGTGTTCCCTGCTTCACCGTCCATACTGGTGGTCTATACTGTGTGGTGTGTTCCCTGCTTCACCGTCCATACTGGTGGTCTATACTGTGTGGTGTGTTCCCTGCTTCACCGTCCATACTGGTGGTCTATACTGTGTTGTGTTCCCTGCTTCACCGTCCATACTGGTGGTCTATATTGTGTGGTGTGTTCCCTGCTTCACCGTCTGTACCGGTGGTCTATACTGTGTGTTCCCTGCTTCACCGTCCATACTGGTGGTCTATACTGTGTGTTCCCTGCTTCACCGTCCATACTGGTGGTCTATACTGTGTGTTCCCTGCTTCACCGTCCATACTGGTGGTCTATACTGTGTGTTCCCTGCTTCACTGTCCATACTGGTGGTCTATACTGTGTGGTGTTCCCTGCTTCACCGTATATACTGGTGGTCTATACTGTGTGTTCCCTGCTTCACCGTCCATACTGGTGGTCTATACTGTGTGATGTTCCCTGCTTCACTGTCTATACTGGTGGTCTATACTGTGTGGTGTGTTCCCTGCTTTACCGTCCATACTGGTGGTCTATACTGTGTGGTGTTCCCTGCTTCACCGTCCATACTGGTGGTCTATACTGTGTGTTTCCTGCTTCACTGTCCATACTGGTGGTCTATACTGTGTGTTCCCTGCTTCACCGTCCATACTGGTGGTCTATACTGTGTTGTGTTCCCTGCTTCACCGTCCATACTGGTGGTCTATACTGTGTGGTGTGTTCCCTGCTTCACCGTCCATACTGGTGGTCTATACTGTGTGGTGTTCCCTGCTTCACCGTCCATACTGGTGGTCTATACTGTGTGGTGTGTTCCCTGCTTCACCGTCCATACTGGTGGTCTATACTGTGTGGTGTGTTCCCTGCTTCACCGTCCATACTGGTGGTCTAGACTGTGTGTTCCCTGCTTCACCGTCCATACTGGTGGTCTATACTGTGTGGTGTGTTCCCTGCTTCACCGTCCATACTGGTGGTCTATACTGTGTGGTGTTCCCTGCTTCACCGTCCATACTGGGGGTCTATACTGTGTGGTGTGTTCCCTGCTTCACCGTCCATACTGGTGGTCTATACTGTGTGGTGTGTTCCCTGCTTCACCGTCCATACTGGTGGTCTATACTGTGTGGTGTGTTCCCTGCTTCACCGTCCATACTGGTGGTCTATACTGTGTGGTGTTCCCTGCTTCACCGTCCATACTAGTGGTCTATACTGTGTGGTGTGTTTCCTGCTTCACCGTCCATACTGGTGGTCTATACTGTGTGGTGTTCCCTGCTTCACCGTCCATACTGGTGGTCTATACTGTGTGGTGTGTTCCCTGCTTCACCGTCCATACTGGTGGTCTATACTGTGTGTTCCCTGCTTCACCGTCTATACTGGTGGTCTATAATGTGTGTTCCCTGCTTCACCGTCCATACTGGTGGTCTATACTGTGTGGTGTTCCCTGCTTCACCGTCCATACTGGTGGTCTATACTGTGTGGTGTGTTCCCTGCTTCACCGTCCATACTGGTGGTCTATACTGTGTCGTGTGTTCCCTGCTTCACCGTCCATAGTGGTGGTCTATACTGTGTGTTCCCTGCTTCACCGTCCATACTGGTGGTCTATACTGTGTGGTGTTCCCTGCTTCACCGTCCATACTGGTGGTCTATACTGTGTGGTGTTCCCTGCTTCACCGTCCATACTGGTGGTCTATACTGTGTGGTGTGTTCCCTGCTTCACCGTCCATACTGGTGGTCTATACTGTGTGGTGTGTTCCCTGCTTTACTGTCCATACTGGTGGTCTATACTGTGTGTTGTGTTCCCTGCTTCACCGTCCATATTGGTGGTCTATACTGTGTGGTGTTCCCTGCTTCACTGTCCATACTGGTGGTCTATACTGTGTGGTGTGTTCCCTGCTTCACCGTCCATAATGGTGGTCTATACTGTGTGGTGTGTTCCCTGCTTCACCGTCCATACTGGTGGTCTATACTGTGTGGTGTGTTCCCTGCTTTACTGTCCATACTGGTGGTCTATACTGTGTGTTGTGTTCCCTGCTTCACCGTCCATACTGGTGGTCTATACTGTGTGGTGTTCCCTGCTTCACTGTCCATACTGGTGGTCTATACTGTGTGGTGTGTTCCCTGCTTCACTGTCCATAATGGTGGTCTATACTGTGTGGTGTTCCCTGCTTCACCGTCCATATTGGTGGTCTATACTGTGTGGTGTTCCCTGCTTCACCGTCCATACTGGTGGTCTATACTGTGTGGTGTTCCCTGCTTCACCGTCCATACTGGTGGTCTATACTGTGTGGTGTGTTCCCTGCTTCACCGTCCATACTGGTGGTCTATACTGTGTGTTCCCTGCTTCACCGTCCATACTGGTACTCACCTAGTTGTACTCACCTAGTTGTGTTTGCGGGGGTTGAGCTCTGGCTCTTTGGTCCCGCCTCTCAACCGTCAATCAACAGGTGTACAGATTCCTGAGCCTATCGGGCTCTGTCATATCTACACTTGAAATTGTGTATGGAGTCAGCCTCCACCACATCACCCCCTAATGCATTCCATTTGTCAACCACTCTGATACTAAAAAAGTTCATCCTAATATCTCAGTGGCTCATTTGGGCACTCAGTTTCCACCTGTGTCCCCTTGTGCGTGTTCCCCTTGTGTTAAATAGACTGTCTTTATCTACCCTATCAATCCCCTCTAGAATCTTGAATGTGGTGATCATGTCCCCCCTAACTCTTCTGTCTTCCAGCGAAGTGAGGTTTAATTCCCGTAGTCTCTCCTCGTAGCTCATACCTCTCAGCTCGGGTACTAGTCTGGTGGCAAACCTTTGAACCTTTTACAGTTTAGTCTTATCCTTGACTAGATATTGTGGTCTATACTGTGTGTTCCCTGCTTCACCGTCCATACTGGTGGTCTATACTGTGTGTTCCCTGCTTCACCGTCCATACTGGTGGTCTATACTGTGTGTTCCCTGCTTCACCGTCCTTACTGGTGGTCAATACTGTGTGGTGTGTTCCATGCTTCACCGTCCATACTGGTGGTCTATACTGTGTGGTGTTCCCTGCTTCACTGTCCATACTGGTGGTCTATACTGTGTGGTGTTCCCTGCTTCACCGTCCATACTGGTGGTCTATACTGTGTGGTGTTCCCTGCTTCACCGTCCATACTGGTGGTCTATACTGTGTGGTGTTCCCTGCTTCACCGTCCATACTGGTGGTCTATACTGTGTGTTCACTGCTTCACCGTCCATACTGGTGGTCTATACTGTGTGTTCCCTGCTTCACCGTCCATACTGGTGGTCTATACTGTGTGTTCCCTGCTTCACCGTCCATACTGGTGGTCAATACTGTGTGGTGTGTTCCATGCTTCACCGTCCATACTGGTGGTCTATACTGTGTGGTGTTCCCTGCTTCACCGTCCACACTGGTGGTCTATACTGTGTGGTGTGTTCCCTGCTTCACCGTCCATACTGGTGGTCTATACTGTGTGGTGTTCCCTGCTTCACCGTCCATACTGGTGGTCTATACTGTGTGGTCTGTTCCCTGCTTCACCGTCCATAATGGTGGTCTATATTGTGTGGTGTTCCCTGCTTCACCGTCCATACTGGTGGTCTATATGGTGTGTTCCCTGCTTCACCGTCCATACTGGTGGTCTATACTGTGTGTTCCCTGCTTCACCGTCCATACTGGTGGTCTATACTGTGTGTTCCCTGCTTCACCGTCCATACTGGTGGTCTATACTGTGTGGTGTTCCCTGCTTCACCGACCATACTGGTGGTCTATACTGTGTGGTGTGTTCCCTGCTTCACCGTCCATACTGGTGGTCTATACTGTGTGGTGTGTTCCCTGCTTCACCGTCCATACTGGTGGTCTATACTGTGTGGTGTGTTCCCTGCTTCACTGTCCATACTGGTGGTCTATACTGTGTGTTCCCTGCTTCACCGTCCATACTGGTGGTCTATACTGTGTGTTCCCTGCTTCACCGTCCATACTGGTGGTCTATACTGTGTGGTGTTCCCTGCTTCACCGTCCATTCTGGTGGTCTATACTGTGTGGTGTTCCCTGCTTCACCGTCCATACTGGTGGTCTATACTGTGTGGTGTTCCCTGCTTCACCGTCCATACTGGTGGTCTATACTGTGTGTTCCCTGCTTCACTGTCCATACTGGTGGTCTATACTGTGTGGTGTTCCCTGCTTCACCGTCCATACTGGTGGTCTATACTGTGTGGTGTTTCCTGCTTCACCGTCCATACTGGTGGTCTATACTGTGTGGTGTGTTCCCTGCTTCACCGTCCATACTGGTGGTCTATACTGTGTTGTGTGTTCCCTGCTTCACCGTCCATACTGGTGGTCTATACTGTGTGGTGTGTTCCCTGCTTCACCGTCCATACTGGTGGTCTATACTGTGTGGTGTTCCCTGCTTCACCGTCCATACTGGTGGTCTATACTGTGTTGTGTTCCCTGCTTCACCGTCCATACTGGTGGTCTATATTGTGTGGTGTGTTCCCTGCTTCACCGTCTGTACTGGGGGTCTATACTGTGTGTTCCCTGCTTCACCGTCCATACTGGTGGTCTATACTGTGTGTTCCCTGCTTCACCGTCCATACTGGTGGTCTATACTGTGTGCTCCCTGCTTCACCGTCCATACTGGTGGTCTATACTGTGTGTTCCCTGCTTCACTGTCCATACTGGTGGTCTATACTGTGTGGTGTTCCCTGCTTCACCGTATATACTGGTGGTCTATACTGTGTGTTCCCTGCTTCACCGTCCATACTGGTGGTCTATACTGTGTGATGTTCCCTGCTTCACTGTCTATACTGGTGGTCTATACTGTGTGGTGTGTTCCCTGCTTCACCGTCCATACTGGTGGTCTATACTGTGTGGTGTTCCCTGCTTCACCGTCCATACTGGTGGTCTATACTGTGTGTGTTCCCTGCTTCACCTGTCCATACTGGTGGTCTATACTGTGTGTGTTCCCTGCTTCACCGTCCATACTGGTGGTCTATACTGTGTGGTGTTCCCTGCTTCACCGTCCATACTGGTGGTCTATACTGTGTGGTGTGTTCCCTGCTTCACCGTCCATACTGGTGGTCTATACTGTGTGGTGTTCCCTGCTTCACCGTCCATACTGGTGGTCTATACTGTGTGGTGTTCCCTGCTTCACCGTCCATACTGGTGGTCTATACTGTGTGGTGTGTTCCCTGCTTCACCGTCCATACTGGTGGTCTATACTGTGTGTGTTCCCTGCTTCACCGTCCATACTGGTGGTCTATACTGTGTGGTGTGTTCCCTGCTTCACCGTCCATACTGGTGGTCTATACTGTGTGGTGTTCCCTGCTTCACCGTCCATACTGGTGGTCTATACTGTGTGGTGTGTTCCCTGCTTCACCGTCCATACTGGTGGTCTATACTGTGTGTGTGTTCCCTGCTTCACCGTCCATACTGGTGGTCTATACTGTGTGGTGTGTTCCCTGCTTCACCGTCCATACTGGTGGTCTATACTGTGTGGTGTTCCCTGCTTCACCGTCCATACTGGTGGTCTATACTGTGTGGTGTGTTCCCTGCTTCACCGTCCATACTGGTGGTCTATACTGTGTGGTGTGTTCCCTGCTTCACCGTCCATACTGGTGGTCTATACTGTGTGGTGTGTTCCCTGCTTCACCGTCCATACTGGTGGTCTATACTGTGTGGTGTTCCCTGCTTCACCGTCCATACTGGTGGTCTATACTGTGTGGTGTGTTCCCTGCTTCACCGTCCATACTGGTGGTCTATACTGTGTGGTGTTCCCTGCTTCACCGTCCATACTGGTGGTCTATACTGTGTGGTGTGTTCCCTGCTTCACCGTCCATACTGGTGGTCTATACTGTGTGTGTTCCCTGCTTCACCGTCCATACTGGTGGTCTATACTGTGTGTTCCCTGCTTCACCGTCCATACTGGTGGTCTATACTGTGTGGTGTTCCCTGCTTCACCGTCCATACTGGTGGTCTATACTGTGTGGTGTGTTCCCTGCTTCACCGTCCATACTGGTGGTCTATACTGTGGGTGTGTTCCCTGCTTCACCGTCCATACTGGTGGTCTATACTGTGTGTGTTCCCTGCTTCACCGTCCATACTGGTGGTCTATACTGTGTGGTGTTCCCTGCTTCACCGTCCATACTGGTGGTCTATACTGTGTGGTGTTCCCTGCTTCACCGTCCATACTGGTGGTCTATACTGTGTGGTGTGTTCCCTGCTTCACCGTCCATACTGGTGGTCTATACTGTGTGGTGTGTTCCCTGCTTCACCGTCCATACTGGTGGTCTATACTGTGTGTGTGTTCCCTGCTTCACCGTCCATACTGGTGGTCTATACTGTGTGGTGTTCCCTGCTTCACTGTCCATACTGGTGGTCTATACTGTGTGGTGTGTTCCCTGCTTCACCGTCCATACTGGTGGTCTATACTGTGTGGTGTTCCCTGCTTCACCGTCCATACTGGTGGTCTATACTGTGTGGTGTTCCCTGCTTCACCGTCCATACTGGTGGTCTATACTGTGTGGTGTTCCCTGCTTCACCGTCCATACTGGTGGTCTATACTGTGTGGTGTGTTCCCTGCTTCACCGTCCATACTGGTGGTCTATACTGTGTGTTCCCTGCTTCACCGTCCATACTGGTACTCACCTAGTTGTACTCACCTAGTTGTGTTTGCAGGGGGTTGAGCTCTGGCTCTTTGGTCCCGCCTCTCAACCGTCAATCAACAGGTGTACAGATTCCTGAGCCTATCGGGCTCTGTCATATCTACACTTGAAACTGTGTATGGAGTCAGCCTCCACCACATCACCCCCTAATGCATTCCATTTGTCAACCACTCTGATACTAAAAAAGTTCATCCTAATATCTCAGTGGCTCATTTGGGCACTCAGTTTCCACCTGTGTCCCCTTGTGCGTGTTCCCCTTGTGTTAAATAGACTGTCTTTATCTACCCTATCAATCCCCTCTAGAATCTTGAATGTGGTGATCATGTCCCCCCTAACTCTTCTGTCTTCCAGCGAAGTGAGGTTTAATTCCCGTAGTCTCTCCTCGTAGCTCATACCTCTCAGCTCGGGTACTAGTCTGGTGGCAAACCTTTGAACCTTTTCCAGTTTAGTCTTATCCTTGACTAGATATTGTGGTCTATACTGTGTGTTCCCTGCTTCACCGTCCATACTGGTGGTCTATACTGTGTGTTCCCTGCTTCACCGTCCATACTGGTGGTCTATACTGTGTGTTCCCTGCTTCACCGTCCATACTGGTGGTCTATACTGTGTGGTGTGTTCCCTGCTTCACCGTCCATACTGGTGGTCTATACTGTGTGGTGTTCCCTGCTTCACCTTCCATACTGGTGGTCTATACTGTGTGGTGTGTTCCCTGCTTCACCGTCCATACTGGTGGTCTATACTGTGTGGTGTTCCCTGCTTCACCGTCCATACTGGTGGTCTATACTGTGTGGTGTTCCCTGCTTCACCGTCCATACTGGTGGTCTATACTGTGTGGTGTTCCCTGCTTCACCGTCCATACTGGTGGTCTATACTGTGTGGTGTGTTCCCTGCTTCACCGTCCATACTGGTGGTCTATACTGTGTGGTGTGTTCCCTGCTTCACCGTCCATACTGGTGGTCTATACTGTGTGTTCCCTGCTTCACCGTCCATACTGGTGGTCTATACTGTGTGTGTTCCCTGCTTCACCGTCCATACTGGTGGTCTATACTGTGTGGTGTTCCCTGCTTCACCGTCCATACTGGTGGTCTATACTGTGTGGTGTGTTCCCTGCTTCACCGTCCATACTGGTGGTCTATACTGTGTGGTGTGTTCCCTGCTTCACCGTCCATACTGGTGGTCTATACTGTGTGTGTGTTCCCTGCTTCACCGTCCATACTGGTGGTCTATACTGTGTGGTGTTCCCTGCTTCACCTGTCCATACTGGTGGTCTATACTGTGTGGTGTGTTCCCTGCTTCACCGTCCATAATGGTGGTCTATACTGTGTGGTGTTCCCTGCTTCACCGTCCATACTGGTGGTCTATACTGTGTGGTGTTCCCTGCTTCACCGTCCATACTGGTGGTCTATACTGTGTGGTGTTCCCTGCTTCACCGTCCATACTGGTGGTCTATACTGTGTGGTGTGTTCCCTGCTTCACCGTCCATACTGGTGGTCTATACTGTGTGTTCCCTGCTTCACCGTCCATACTGGTACTCACCTAGTTGTACTCACCTAGTTGTGTTTGCGGGGGTTGAGCTCTGGCTCTTTGGTCCCGCCTCTCAACCGTCAATCAACAGGTGTACAGATTCCTGAGCCTATCGGGCTCTGTCATATCTACACTTGAAACTGTGTATGGAGTCAGCCTCCACCACATCACCCCCTAATGCATTCCATTTGTCAACCACTCTGATACTAAAAAAGTTCATCCTAATATCTCAGTGGCTCATTTGGGCACTCAGTTTCCACCTGTGTCCCCTTGTGCGTGTTCCCCTTGTGTTAAATAGACTGTCTTTATCTACCCTATCAATCCCCTCTAGAATCTTGAATGTGGTGATCATGTCCCCCCTAACTCTTCTGTCTTCCAGCGAAGTGAGGTTTAATTCCCGTAGTCTCTCCTCGTAGCTCATACCTCTCAGCTCGGGTACTAGTCTGGTGGCAAACCTTTGAACCTTTTCCAGTTTAGTCTTATCCTTGACTAGATATTGTGGTCTATACTGTGTGTTCCCTGCTTCACCGTCCATACTGGTGGTCTATACTGTGTGTTCCCTGCTTCACCGTCCATACTGGTGGTCTATACTGTGTGTTCCCTGCTTCACCGTCCATACTGGTGGTCAATACTGTGTGGTGTGTTCCATGCTTCACCGTCCATACTGGTGGTCTATACTGTGTGGTGTTCCCTGCTTCACTGTCCATACTGGTGGTCTATACTGTGTGGTGTGTTCCCTGCTTCACCGTCCATACTGGTGGTCTATACTGTGTGGTGTTCCCTGCTTCACCGTCCATACTGGTGGTCTATACTGTGTGGTGTTCCCTGCTTCACCGTCCATACTGGTGGTCTATACTGTGTGGTGTTCCCTGCTTCACCGTCCATACTGGTGGTCTATACTGTGTGGTGTGTTCCCTGCTTCACCGTCCATACTGGTGGTCTATACTGTGTGGTGTTCCCTGCTTCACCGTCCATACTGGTGGTCTATACTGTGTGTTCCCTGCTTCACCGTCCATACTGGTGGTCTATACTGTGTGTGTTCCCTGCTTCACCGTCCATACTGGTGGTCTATACTGTGTGTTCCCTGCTTCACCGTCCATACTGGTGGTCTATACTGTGTGGTGTGTTCCCTGCTTCACCGTCCATACTGGTGGTCTATACTGTGTGGTGTGTTCCCTGCTTCACCGTCCATACTGGTGGTCTATACTGTGTGGTGTGTTCCCTGCTTCACCGTCCATACTGGTGGTCTATACTGTGTGGTGTTCCCTGCTTCACCGTCCATACTGGTGGTCTATACTGTGTGGTGTTCCCTGCTTCACCGTCCATACTGGTGGTCTATACTGTGTGGTGTTCCCTGCTTCACCGTCCATACTGGTGGTCTATACTGTGTGGTGTTCCCTGCTTCACCGTCCATACTGGTGGTCTATACTGTGTGGTGTTCCCTGCTTCACCGTCCATACTGGTGGTCTATACTGTGTGGTGTTCCCTGCTTCACCGTCCATACTGGTGGTCTATACTGTGTGGTGTTCCCTGCTTCACCGTCCATACTGGTGGTCTATACTGTGTGGTGTGTTCCCTGCTTCACCGTCCATACTGGTGGTCTATACTGTGTGGTGTTCCCTGCTTCACCGTCCATACTGGTGGTCTATACTGTGTGGTGTTCCCTGCTTCACCGTCCATACTGGTGGTCTATACTGTGTGTGTTCCCTGCTTCACCGTCCATACTGGTGGTCTATACTGTGTGTGTTCCCTGCTTCACCGTCCATACTGGTGGTCTATACTGTGTGGTGTTCCCTGCTTCACCGTCCATACTGGTGGTCTATACTGTGTGGTGTGTTCCCTGCTTCACCGTCCATACTGGTGGTCTATACTGTGTGGTGTTCCCTGCTTCACCGTCCATACTGGTGGTCTATACTGTGTGGTGTTCCCTGCTTCACCGTCCATACTGGTGGTCTATACTGTGTGTGTTCCCTGCTTCACCGTCCATACTGGTGGTCTATACTGTGTGGTGTTCCCTGCTTCACCGTCCATACTGGTGGTCTATACTGTGTGGTGTTCCCTGCTTCACCGTCCATACTGGTGGTCTATACTGTGTGGTGTTCCCTGCTTCACCGTCCATACTGGTGGTCTATACTGTGTGTGTGTTCCCTGCTTCACCGTCCATACTGGTGGTCTATACTGTGTGGTGTTCCCTGCTTCACCGTCCATACTGGTGGTCTATACTGTGTGGTGTGTTCCCTGCTTCACCGTCCATACTGGTGGTCTATACTGTGTGGTGTTCCCTGCTTCACCGTCCATACTGGTGGTCTATACTGTGTGGTGTTCCCTGCTTCACCGTCCATACTGGTGGTCTATACTGTGTGGTGTTCCCTGCTTCACCGTCCATACTGGTGGTCTATACTGTGTGTGTTCCCTGCTTCACCGTCCATACTGGTGGTCTATACTGTGTGGTGTTCCCTGCTTCACCGTCCATACTGGTGGTCTATACTGTGTGGTGTTCCCTGCTTCACCGTCCATACTGGTGGTCTATACTGTGTGGTGTTCCCTGCTTCACCGTCCATACTGGTGGTCTATACTGTGTGGTGTTCCCTGCTTCACCGTCCATACTGGTGGTCTATACTGTGTGGTGTTCCCTGCTTCACCGTCCATACTGGTGGTCTATACTGTGTGGTGTTCCCTGCTTCACCGTCCATACTGGTGGTCTATACTGTGTGTGTTCCCTGCTTCACCGTCCATACTGGTGGTCTATACTGTGTGGTGTTCCCTGCTTCACCGTCCATACTGGTGGTCTATACTGTGTGTGTTCCCTGCTTCACCGTCCATACTGGTGGTCTATACTGTGTGGTGTTCCCTGCTTCACCGTCCATACTGGTGGTCTATACTGTGTGGTGTGTTCCCTGCTTCACCGTCCATACTGGTGGTCTATACTGTGTGGTGTTCCCTGCTTCACCGTCCATACTGGTGGTCTATACTGTGTGGTGTTCCCTGCTTCACCGTCCATACTGGTGGTCTATACTGTGTGTGTTCCCTGCTTCACCGTCCATACTGGTGGTCTATACTGTGTGTGTGTTCCCTGCTTCACCGTCCATACTGGTGGTCTATACTGTGTGGTGTTCCCTGCTTCACCGTCCATACTGGTGGTCTATACTGTGTGGTGTTCCCTGCTTCACCGTCCATACTGGTGGTCTATACTGTGTGGTGTGTTCCCTGCTTCACCGTCCATACTGGTGGTCTATACTGTGTGGTGTTCCCTGCTTCACCGTCCATACTGGTGGTCTATACTGTGTGTGTTCCCTGCTTCACCGTCCATACTGGTGGTCTATACTGTGTGGTGTTCCCTGCTTCACCGTCCATACTGGTGGTCTATACTGTGTGTGTTCCCTGCTTCACCGTCCATACTGGTGGTCTATACTGTGTGGTGTTCCCTGCTTCACCGTCCATACTGGTGGTCTATACTGTGTGGTGTTCCCTGCTTCACCGTCCATACTGGTGGTCTATACTGTGTGGTGTTCCCTGCTTCACCGTCCATACTGGTGGTCTATACTGTGTGTGTTCCCTGCTTCACCGTCCATACTGGTGGTCTATACTGTGTGGTGTTCCCTGCTTCACCGTCCATACTGGTGGTCTATACTGTGTGTGTTCCCTGCTTCACCGTCCATACTGGTGGTCTATACTGTGTGGTGTTCCCTGCTTCACCGTCCATACTGGTGGTCTATACTGTGTGTGTTCCCTGCTTCACCGTCCATACTGGTGGTCTATACTGTGTGGTGTTCCCTGCTTCACCGTCCATACTGGTGGTCTATACTGTGTGGTGTTCCCTGCTTCACCGTCCATACTGGTGGTCTATACTGTGTGGTGTTCCCTGCTTCACCGTCCATACTGGTGGTCTATACTGTGTGGTGTGTTCCCTGCTTCACCGTCCATACTGGTGGTCTATACTGTGTGGTGTTCCCTGCTTCACCGTCCATACTGGTGGTCTATACTGTGTGGTGTTCCCTGCTTCACCGTCCATACTGGTGGTCTATACTGTGTGGTGTTCCCTGCTTCACCGTCCATACTGGTGGTCTATACTGTGTGGTGTTCCCTGCTTCACCGTCCATACTGGTGGTCTATACTGTGTGGTGTTCCCTGCTTCACCGTCCATACTGGTGGTCTATACTGTGTGGTGTTCCCTGCTTCACCGTCCATACTGGTGGTCTATACTGTGTGGTGTGTTCCCTGCTTCACCGTCCATACTGGTGGTCTATACTGTGTGTTCCCTGCTTCACCGTCCATACTGGTGGTCTATACTGTGTTCCCTGCTTCAGCCGTCCTTTACTGGTGGTCTATACTGTGTGTGTTGTTCCATGCTTCCACACGTCCATACTGTGGCTATACTGTGTTGGTTCCCTGCTTCCACTGTCATACTGTAGTCTATACTGTGTGGTGTGTTCCCTCTTCAACGTCCAGTCTGGTGTCTATACTGTTTAGATGTGTTCCCTGCTTCAACCGTCCAACTGGTGGTCTATAATGTGTTGTTCCCTGCTTCACCCGTCCTATACTGTGGTTAGACTGTGTGGTCCTGCTTCACCGTCCATACGGTTGGTCTATACTGTGTGGTGTCCTGCTTCACCGTCCCTACTGGTGGTCTTACAGTGTGGTGTGTTCCCTGCTTCACCGTCCCTACTGTGGTCTATACTGTGTGTTCCCTGCTTCACCGTCATACTGTTGGTCCTATACTGTGGTGTTCCCTGCTTCACCGTCCATACTGGTGGTCTATACTGTGTGTTCCCTGCTTCACCGTCCATACTGGTGGTCTATACTGTGTGTTCCCTGCTTCACCGTCCATACTGGTGGTCTATACTGTGTGGTGTGTTCCCTGCTTCACCGTCCATACTGGTGGTCTATACTGTGTGGTGTTCCCTGCTTCACTGTCCATACTGGTGGTCTATACTGTGTGGTGTGTTCCCTGCTTCACCGTCCATACTGGTGGTCTATACTGTGTGGTGTTCCCTGCTTCACCGTCCATACTGGTGGTCTATACTGTGTGGTGTTCCCTGCTTCACCGTCCATACTGGTGGTCTATACTGTGTGGTGTGTTCCCTGCTTCACCGTCCATACTGGTGGTCTATACTGTGTGGTGTGTTCCCTGCTTCACCGTCCATACTGGTGGTCTATACTGTGTGGTGTTCCCTGCTTCACCGTCCATACTGGTGGTCTATACTGTGTGTGTTCCCTGCTTCACCGTCCATACTGGTGGTCTATACTGTGTGGTGTTCCCTGCTTCACCGTCCATACTGGTGGTCTATACTGTGTGGTGTTCCCTGCTTCACCGTCCATACTGGTGGTCTATACTGTGTGGTGTGTTCCCTGCTTCACCGTCCATACTGGTGGTCTATACTGTGTGGTGTGTTCCCTGCTTTCACCTGTCCATACTGGTGGTCTATACTGTGTGTTGTGTTCCCTGCTTCACCGTCCATACTGGTGGTCTATACTGTGTGGTGTTCCCTGCTTCACTGTCCATACTGGTGGTCTATACTGTGTGGTGTGTTCCCTGCTTCACCGTCCATAATGGTGGTCTATACTGTGTGGTGTTCCCTGCTTCACCGTCCATACTGGTGGTCTATACTGTGTGGTGTTCCCTGCTTCACCGTCCATACTGGTGGTCTATACTGTGTGGTGTTCCCTGCTTCACCGTCCATACTGGTGGTCTATACTGTGTGGTGTGTTCCCTGCTTCACCGTCCATACTGGTGGTCTATACTGTGTGTTCCCTGCTTCACCGTCCATACTGGGTACTCACCTAGTTGTCCCTGCCTCCCGTCTATTACTGTTGGCTATACTGTGTTGTGTGTGTTCAGCTTCACCGTCCATACTGGTGGTCTATACTGTGTGTCCATGCTTCACGTTCTATACTGGTGGTCTATACTTGTGTTGGTTCCCTGCTTCACCGTCCATACTGGTGGTCTATCTATACTGTGTGGTTTCCATGCTTCACCGTTCCATACTGGTGGTCTATTACTGTGTGGTGTGTTTCCGCTTTCACCGTCCATACTGGTTGTCTATACTGTGTGGTTGTTCCCGCTTCACGTCCATACTGGTGGTCTATACAGTTGTGGTGTTCCAGCTTCACCGTTCCATACTGGTGGTCTATACTGTGTGTTCCCTGCTTCACCGTCCATACTGGTGGTCTATACTGTGTGGTGTTCCCTGCTTCACCGTCCATACTGGTGGTCTATACTGTGTGGTGTTCCCTGCTTCACCGTCCATACTGGTGGTCTATACTGTGTGGTGTGTTCCCTGCTTCACCGTCCATACTGGTGGTCTATACTGTGTGGTGTTCCCTGCTTCACCGTCCATACTGGTGGTCTATACTGTGTGGTGTGTTCCCTGCTTCACCGTCCATACTGGTGGTCTATACTGTGTGGTGTTCCCTGCTTCACCGTCCATACTGGTGGTCTATACTGTGTGTGTTCCCTGCTTCACCGTCCATACTGGTGGTCTATACTGTGTGGTGTGTTCCCTGCTTCACCGTCCATACTGGTGGTCTATACTGTGTGGTGTTCCCTGCTTCACCGTCCATACTGGTGGTCTATACTGTGTGGTGTTCCCTGCTTCACCGTCCATACTGGTGGTCTATACTGTGTGGTGTGTTCCCTGCTTCACCGTCCATACTGGTGGTCTATACTGTGTGGTGTTCCCTGCTTCACCGTCCATACTGGTGGTCTATACTGTGTGGTGTGTTCCCTGCTTCACCGTCCATACTGGTGGTCTATACTGTGTGGTGTTCCCTGCTTCACCGTCCATACTGGTGGTCTATACTGTGTGGTGTGTTCCCTGCTTCACCGTCCATACTGGTGGTCTATACTGTGTGGTGTGTTCCCTGCTTCACCGTCCATACTGGTGGTCTATACTGTGTGGTGTTCCCTGCTTCACCGTCCATACTGGTGGTCTATACTGTGTGGTGTTCCCTGCTTCACCGTCCATACTGGTGGTCTATACTGTGTGGTGTTCCCTGCTTCACCGTCCATACTGGTGGTCTATACTGTGTGTGTTCCCTGCTTCACCGTCCATACTGGTGGTCTATACTGTGTGGTGTTCCCTGCTTCACCGTCCATACTGGTGGTCTATACTGTGTGGTGTTCCCTGCTTCACCGTCCATACTGGTGGTCTATACTGTGTGGTGTTCCCTGCTTCACCGTCCATACTGGTGGTCTATACTGTGTGGTGTTCCCTGCTTCACCGTCCATACTGGTGGTCTATACTGTGTGGTGTTCCCTGCTTCACCGTCCATACTGGTGGTCTATACTGTGTGGTGTTCCCTGCTTCACCGTCCATACTGGTGGTCTATACTGTGTGGTGTTCCCTGCTTCACCGTCCATACTGGTGGTCTATACTGTGTGGTGTTCCCTGCTTCACCGTCCATACTGGTGGTCTATACTGTGTGGTGTTCCCTGCTTCACCGTCCATACTGGTGGTCTATACTGTGTGGTGTTCCCTGCTTCACCGTCCATACTGGTGGTCTATACTGTGTGGTGTTCCCTGCTTCACCGTCCATACTGGTGGTCTATACTGTGTGGTGTTCCCTGCTTCACCGTCCATACTGGTGGTCTATACTGTGTGGTGTGTTCCCTGCTTCACCGTCCATACTGGTGGTCTATACTGTGTGGTGTGTTCCCTGCTTCACCGTCCATACTGGTGGTCTATACTGTGTGGTGTGTTCCCTGCTTCACCGTCCATACTGGTGGTCTATACTGTGTGGTGTTCCCTGCTTCACCGTCCATACTGGTGGTCTATACTGTGTGTGTGTTCCCTGCTTCACCGTCCATACTGGTGGTCTATACTGTGTGGTGTTCCCTGCTTCACCGTCCATACTGGTGGTCTATACTGTGTGGTGTGTTCCCTGCTTCACCGTCCATACTGGTGGTCTATACTGTGTGGTGTTCCCTGCTTCACCGTCCATACTGGTGGTCTATACTGTGTGTGTTCCCTGCTTCACCGTCCATACTGGTGGTCTATACTGTGTGGTGTTCCCTGCTTCACCGTCCATACTGGTGGTCTATACTGTGTGGTGTTCCCTGCTTCACCGTCCATACTGGTGGTCTATACTGTGTGGTGTTCCCTGCTTCACCGTCCATACTGGTGGTCTATACTGTGTGGTGTGTTCCCTGCTTCACCGTCCATACTGGTGGTCTATACTGTGTGGTGTTCCCTGCTTCACCGTCCATACTGGTGGTCTATACTGTGTGGTGTGTTCCCTGCTTCACCGTCCATACTGGTGGTCTATACTGTGTGGTGTTCCCTGCTTCACCGTCCATACTGGTGGTCTATACTGTGTGGTGTTCCCTGCTTCACCGTCCATACTGGTGGTCTATACTGTGTGGTGTTCCCTGCTTCACCGTCCATACTGGTGGTCTATACTGTGTGGTGTTCCCTGCTTCACCGTCCATACTGGTGGTCTATACTGTGTGGTGTGTTCCCTGCTTCACCGTCCATACTGGTGGTCTATACTGTGTGGTGTTCCCTGCTTCACCGTCCATACTGGTGGTCTATACTGTGTGGTGTGTTCCCTGCTTCACCGTCCATACTGGTGGTCTATACTGTGTGGTGTTCCCTGCTTCACCGTCCATACTGGTGGTCTATACTGTGTGGTGTTCCCTGCTTCACCGTCCATACTGGTGGTCTATACTGTGTGGTGTGTTCCCTGCTTCACCGTCCATACTGGTGGTCTATACTGTGTGGTGTTCCCTGCTTCACCGTCCATACTGGTGGTCTATACTGTGTGGTGTTCCCTGCTTCACCGTCCATACTGGTGGTCTATACTGTGTGGTGTTCCCTGCTTCACCGTCCATACTGGTGGTCTATACTGTGTGGTGTGTTCCCTGCTTCACCGTCCATACTGGTGGTCTATACTGTGTGGTGTTCCCTGCTTCACCGTCCATACTGGTGGTCTATACTGTGTGGTGTTCCCTGCTTCACCGTCCATACTGGTGGTCTATACTGTGTGGTGTTCCCTGCTTCACCGTCCATACTGGTGGTCTATACTGTGTGGTGTTCCCTGCTTCACCGTCCATACTGGTGGTCTATACTGTGTGGTGTTCCCTGCTTCACCGTCCATACTGGTGGTCTATACTGTGTGTGTTCCCTGCTTCACCGTCCATACTGGTGGTCTATACTGTGTGGTGTGTTCCCTGCTTCACCGTCCATACTGGTGGTCTATACTGTGTGGTGTTCCCTGCTTCACCGTCCATACTGGTGGTCTATACTGTGTGGTGTTCCCTGCTTCACCGTCCATACTGGTGGTCTATACTGTGTGGTGTTCCCTGCTTCACCGTCCATACTGGTGGTCTATACTGTGTGGTGTTCCCTGCTTCACCGTCCATACTGGTGGTCTATACTGTGTGGTGTTCCCTGCTTCACCGTCCATACTGGTGGTCTATACTGTGTGGTGTGTTCCCTGCTTCACCGTCCATACTGGTGGTCTATACTGTGTGGTGTTCCCTGCTTCACCGTCCATACTGGTGGTCTATACTGTGTGGTGTTCCCTGCTTCACCGTCCATACTGGTGGTCTATACTGTGTGGTGTTCCCTGCTTCACCGTCCATACTGGTGGTCTATACTGTGTGGTGTGTTCCCTGCTTCACCGTCCATACTGGTGGTCTATACTGTGTGGTGTTCCCTGCTTCACCGTCCATACTGGTGGTCTATACTGTGTGGTGTGTTCCCTGCTTCACCGTCCATACTGGTGGTCTATACTGTGTGGTGTTCCCTGCTTCACCGTCCATACTGGTGGTCTATACTGTGTGGTGTTCCCTGCTTCACCTGTCCATACTGGTGGTCTATACTGTGTGGTGTTCCCTGCTTCACCGTCCATACTGGTGGTCTATACTGTGTGGTGTTCCCTGCTTCACCGTCCATACTGGTGGTCTATACTGTGTGGTGTTCCCTGCTTCACCGTCCATACTGGTGGTCTATACTGTGTGGTGTTCCCTGCTTCACCGTCCATACTGGTGGTCTATACTGTGTGGTGTTCCCTGCTTCACCGTCCATACTGGTGGTCTATACTGTGTGGTGTTCCCTGCTTCACCGTCCATACTGGTGGTCTATACTGTTGGTGTGTTCCCTGCTTCCACCGTCCATACTGGGTGGTCTATTACTGTGTGGTGTTTCCATTGCTTCACCGTCCATACTGGTGGTCTATATGGTGTGTTAACTGCATTCAACTACACTTGAAATGTGTATGGAGTCAGCCTCCACCACATCACCCCCTAATGCATTCCATTTGTCAACCACTCTGATACTAAAAAAGTTCATCCTAATATCTCAGTGGCTCATTTGGGCACTCAGTTTCCACCTGTGTCCCCTTGTGCGTGTTCCCCTTGTGTTAAATAGACTGTCTTTATCTACCCTATCAATCCCCTCTAGAATCTTGAATGTGGTGATCATGTCCCCCCTAACTCTTCTGTCTTCCAGCGAAGTGAGGTTTAATTCCCGTAGTCTCTCCTCGTAGCTCATACCTCTCAGCTCGGGTACTAGTCTGGTGGCAAACCTTTGAACCTTTTACAGTTTAGTCTTATCCTTGACTAGATATTGTGGTCTATACTGTGTGTTCCCTGCTTCACCGTCCATACTGGTGGTCTATACTGTGTGTTCCCTGCTTCACCGTCCATACTGGTGGTCTATACTGTGTGTTCCCTGCTTCACCGTCCTTACTGGTGGTCAATACTGTGTGTGTGTTCCCTGCTTCACCGTCCATACTGGTGGTCTATACTGTGTGTGTTCCCTGCTTCACCGTCCATACTGGTGGTCTATACTGTGTGGTGTTCCCTGCTTCACCGTCCATACTGGTGGTCTATACTGTGTGGTGTGTTCCCTGCTTCACCGTCCATACTGGTGGTCTATACTGTGTGGTGTTCCCTGCTTCACCGTCCATACTGGTGGTCTATACTGTGTGGTGTTCCCTGCTTCACCGTCCATACTGGTGGTCTATACTGTGTGTGTTCCCTGCTTCACCGTCCATACTGGTGGTCTATACTGTGTGTGTTCCCTGCTTCACCGTCCATACTGGTGGTCTATACTGTGTGTGTGTTCCCTGCTTCACCGTCCATACTGGTGGTCTATACTGTGTGGTGTTCCCTGCTTCACCGTCCATACTGGTGGTCTATACTGTGTGGTGTTCCCTGCTTCACCGTCCATACTGGTGGTCTATACTGTGTGGTGTTCCCTGCTTCACCGTCCATACTGGTGGTCTATACTGTGTGGTTGTTCCCTGCTTCACCGTCCATACTGGTGGTCTATACTGTGTGGTGTTCCCTGCTTCACCGTCCATACTGGTGGTCTATACTGTGTGTGTTCCCTGCTTCACCGTCCATACTGGTGGTCTATACTGTGGTGTTCCCTGCTTCACCGTCCATACTGGTGGTCTATACTGTGTGTGTTCCCTGCTTCACCGTCCATACTGGTGGTCTATACTGTGTGGTGTTCCCTGCTTCACCGTCCATACTGGTGGTCTATACTGTGTGGTGTTCCCTGCTTCACCGTCCATACTGGTGGTCTATACTGTGTGTGTTCCCTGCTTCACCGTCCATACTGGTGGTCTATACTGTGTGGTGTTCCCTGCTTCACCGTCCATACTGGTGGTCTATACTGTGTGTGTTCCCTGCTTCACCGTCCATACTGGTGGTCTATACTGTGTGTTCCCTGCTTCACCGTCCATACTGGTGGTCTATACTGTGTGGTGTTCCCTGCTTCACCGTCCATACTGGTGGTCTATACTGTGTGGTGTTCCCTGCTTCACCGTCCATACTGGTGGTCTATACTGTGTGGTGTGTTCCCTGCTTCACCGTCCATACTGGTGGTCTATACTGTGTGGTGTGTTCCCTGCTTCACCGTCCATACTGGTGGTCTATACTGTGTGGTGTTCCCTGCTTCACCGTCCATACTGGTGGTCTATACTGTGTGGTGTTCCCTGCTTCACCGTCCATACTGGTGGTCTATACTGTGTGGTGTGTTCCCTGCTTCACCGTCCATACTGGTGGTCTATACTGTGTGGTGTTCCCTGCTTCACCGTCCATACTGGTGGTCTATACTGTGTGGTGTGTTCCCTGCTTCACCGTCCATACTGGTGGTCTATACTGTGTGGTGTTCCCTGCTTCACCGTCCATACTGGTGGTCTATACTGTGTGTGTGTTCCCTGCTTCACCGTCCATACTGGTGGTCTATACTGTGTGGTGTGTTCCCTGCTTCACCGTCCATACTGGTGGTCTATACTGTGTGTTCCCTGCTTCACCGTCCATACTGGTGGTCTATACTGTGTGTTCCCTGCTTCACCGTCCATACTGGTGGTCTATACTGTGGTGTTCCCTGCTTCACCGTCCATACTGGTGGTCTATACTGTGTGTTTCCCTGCTTCACTGTCCATACTGGTGGTCTATACTGTGGTGTTCCCTGCTTCACCGTCCATACTGGTGGTCTATACTGTTGTGTTCCCTGCTTCACCGTCCATACTGGTGGTCTATACTGTGTGATGTTCCCTGCTTCACTGTCCATACTGGTGGTCTATACTGTGTTGGTGTGTCCCTGCTTCACCGTCCATACTGGTGGTCTATACTGTGTGGTTTCCCTGCTTTCCACCTGTCCTATACTGGTTGTCTATACTGTGTGTTTCCCTGCTTCACCTGTCCTATACTGGTGGTCTATACGTGTGTGTCTTCCCTGCGTCACCGTCCATACTGGTGGTCTATACTGTGTGGTGTGTTCCCTGCTTCACCTGTCCATACTGGTGGTCTATACTGTGTGGTGTTCCCTGCTTCACCGTCCATACTGGTGGTCTATACTGTGTGTGTTCCCTGCTTCACCGTCCATACTGGTGGTCTATACTGTGTGTGTTCCCTGCTTCACCGTCCATACTGGTGGTCTATACTGTGTGGTGTTCCCTGCTTCACCGTCCATACTGGTGGTCTATACTGTGTGTGTTCCCTGCTTCACCGTCCATACTGGTGGTCTATACTGTGTGGTGTTCCCTGCTTCACCGTCCATACTGGTGGTCTATACTGTGTGGTGTTCCCTGCTTCACCGTCCATACTGG